>NW_010107718.1:50385-122581 GCF_000699245.1 Pterocles gutturalis | reverse complement strand
AGTCCGAGTGTCCCAGACCGAGTGCTGACTGGGGTGGGGGGGGAGGGGGGGCAGGCCTTGGGAGAGCGACCGCCTGGAGCAAAATGACCCAGAGCAAAAGAGATCCGGAACCAAAAAGGGCTGATCTTCCGGAGGGTCCTCACCTATATACTGGGCATGATGTGTACATTATGGAATCGATTATTGGCCACTTTGGGTCTCAATCCCGAACCTAAGATCAAATCCTGGGCTAGTAACTGGGGCTGTGCTCCCTCCCAGCTTCTCCTGTTTGCAGACAGTCAGAGAAGCTGAAAGACCTTGGCAGCTGCATAAACATCACTTTGTATCAGCTTTCTTCTGAGCACAAATCCAAAACACAGCCTCTTGCTAGCTATTATGAAGAAAGTTAACTCTGTCTCGGTTTAACCCAGGACAAATAAAAACTTTATTTCCTGTATCATTAAAAAGAAGTGATATCAGTGGAGAAATATAGCAGTAACTAGAAGAAAATCTGTTAGATTATTATTGATGGATTCTTTGAAGCAGAATAGACAAATCAGTGGGAACAGTTCACATAAAGTTCATGTTGTGAATGATGAAGTGTGATTGAATGAATCAATGCTGAATTTTAAATAGAGTTGAAACACAGGATTTTATATTCAGGTAGCTATCGACCCACCTATTTATGTGTTACTCAAATGGTGGAAGGCTGATAACTTAATTACTTCCTCTCTTCCCCTCTAATCTTACTACCCCTTTTAAGTTCAAAGAAAATGAGCCTGGGTTTTGCTCTCCAACAGCTGCGGTAGTCTTGAACCATTCTGCCTTGTTTCAGAGTACTGGTCCATAAAATCTCGCATTTTTTAATAAAGCTCTGTGAAATGTCAGTTGCTATTGACGGCAACCTTGACTTGATTACGTTCTAAGTTGGACAATGTTTAGGACAATCTTCATTAGTTGTGTGAGTTATTTGTGCACTAAGGAAATAGCGATCATCAGCTTCCTTACACTCTTGAAGATGGAAAGGTGAGAAGCAGAACTGTCCTCCCACCTCTATTAAAAATGTATGAATATAAATTTGGTAGGAACTGGAAACTGAACAGGGACACTATTATCTTCCCAGGCTGAGATCAACTTAATGGGCACAGGGACATGTTAAGACTTCTAGAGTCTTTACACAGCTTGAGGAGGAGGTTACTCTTTTCTCCTCTTCTCTTTTTTAAAAATAATAGAACATCTTCATGAATTGGATTCTGAAACCAGCCATTGCTGCCAAAAAGAAGTTGAGAATAGGCATTTTGCCAGCTTTCATAAGACTACTTTCCTCAAAGAAATAAATTTTCTTAATTCACAACTTTGGCATTAGTGTGGCAATGAAATTGCATCAAAATTTAGGAAAGCTTAGGAAAACAATTGTTATTATGAATTAGCTTATGATTCATATATTGTGCATTACATTTATTAAAATTAGAAATCAATTCAGTAATTGTCATTTACTTGGTATTAAGCTTGTGTTGACATAGAAAAACTGAAACGTGCATTTCAAAAGGATGTGATGTTTCCAAGTGAATGTGTCATAAAATGGCAGTTGAAATAAAAAAAAAAAGATAATACTTAAATTGGGGGAAAACCAAGTATAATTTCTTATACATAAGAGGCTTTAAAGGTATTGACTCTTAGGAAGGTATCTTACAGAATTTTTGAATAGAGTTCTGACAATAATAATATTTAAGGTAGTTGTAGTTAGGCAAATAAGTTCTGACTCATGGAAAAATTGAAATGTTCATAGATTACTAATGGTGTTAATACGTAGATTATAATACACACACACTCCCTGCCTCATCTGTGTTTAGCCACTCATTTAGGCATTTTCTGCCTAACTTCAGTTTTTGGTCCACTCCCTTTTTTGTTGTGTATAAGAATATTGGTTTATATTTTCTTTGTTGTTTTTGTAAAGGCAGTTATTTCCATCTTGTATGGATACAGTTCATTGGTGAAATCATTAACCCTTTTTTTTTTTTTTTTTGTGAGTTGGTTTTGTACCTGCTGGATTGTGGCAGCAGTTATCATTGTCAGACTCAAACCCCTGTGTTTGGTGTGTTCATATGTGTATGTGTGCATCTGTATATCCCATTGCAGAGGGCACATTCCTGCCATATTTGTCAAAGTATTCATAAAGAACTACATGGCTCCGGCACGTTATCCTTAAAAAGGCTCTGTTTGCTAGCTGTCTGTGCATGCCGTAACTGTACCTTTACTGAAATGCTATTGCATAGCTTACAATAGCTCTTTTTATGAAAACATTTTTTATGTAGGCTGAATTGTGACTAACCAGACCTCTCATAATCTGTTGCGACTAAATCAGTGTTGGACTTCTATAAAGCCAACATCTATCTGAATCTTATTATTAAGTTTTAACCAGGGCTATGCAGTTAACCAGGATAAGCTAACTATGAAGTATAGCTGAGGATCCTGCTGTATGTCTTCTCTGATGGGCCACTGAAAGCAAACAGATGTAGAACTTAAGTTGCAATTCTGCTTTCTTCCAGTGGTCTTAGCACACTCGATGAGCCAGTTACCAACCACCTGCCTCCCAGTTTGCACTTGATTCTGGGATCCTGTTTCTGAGCAGCCTGAAGAATGAATACTCTCAGTGGCTTCACGTCTTGGGTAATTCTCAGGTTAGCCTGGAGAGAAAAGGCCTTCTTTAAACAAGGTTCTAACAGAATATCCTTGCCATGGCTTCAAATGACATTTGCCTACCTGCGAACTGCTCCTACCTAACTTCTGGTGCTCTTGGCTCAGACTTCATAGCCGTCTCTATACCCAGCCAAGCCTGTGATTTTGTAAGCGGTGTCCACTGTCCTTCCAACAGTGGCAATCTCTGCTGCCCTTTGATGTCTCTGCTGCTCTGTGTGACTGCTGGACATTGCCACTGCTGTCCTGTCTATCCTGTGTATGCACGCTGGGATGTGTGTGTGTGAGAGAAGGATGGTTATGGAAAGCAATTCAGGATTCAGCCTTAGCAATCCTGGTCCTCGAGATACCAGAACTGTGTAAAAGGAGGATGTGGCTAATTTGCTGTTGCTACACAGTAGGGAATGCCTTGTCAAAGGCACCTCAAAAAAATTTATTAGAAAGATCTGTAAAGATAAGTAAGTGATCCAAATGATCCTTCAGGCTTACTTTCTATGCTCTGCTTCTAATCTCTTACTTTACCTATTCTGCCTAGACGTTTTCACGCATCCTCCAAGAGTGTTCTTTGCTGCCAATAGAAACCAGTAATTTTTGAAATTCTGGGGTGTATTCAGATTAATGAAATGGTAGACTAGCTGAGTGTGAAAATGTGTTGCTTACCTGTTTATTCATAAACAGTATGATAAAGAAGGAATTAGTTCTTTTGAACTCTTACAGTTTTGCTTCCTTTTGACTAGTATGTTTCTATTGATAATTTACAGTGTCAATTCTGTTGTCTGAAAAGTGAGAAGTGTATGTTTTGTCCTTCAAGCTTCACACTTCTTGTACTAATGATAGAAACCTTTTCACAGCCTTCTGTAATTTTATTGTGTGGTACTTTTAATTTAAATACATACATATACAGACATTTAGGCCAAAAAGTATATCTATTATCATCTAGATAAGACAGGCTATAGAATCTTTCTGAGTTCTGTTTGAACTACTGCATTGATATTAGCACTTGAAAATGAACATTTAGGGAAATTTTTTTAAGTCATAGAATATCTCAAGTTGGGAGAGACTCATGAGCATCGAGTCGAATTCCCAATCTAGATCTGAATCTTGATCTAAAAATTGCTAATACTGGATATACTGCCAGGTAGCTTTGTATGCACCTGTCACTGGCTTTACCCCTGTTTTAATTTCTTCTTACACTACCTTCCTTGGATGCCATCCTCCCCATCTTAAATGATCCAGTTCCTGTTTTCCTTATGTGGAGTCATGTAATTTTTTTTGGTAATCCCTACTTTAGAATACTTACTCTCAAATCTAAATTGCCATAATCTCTTCAACAGACTTCAAAATTGTCTTTAAAATTGTCAGTGTGTTTGTTTTACAAAGATGCCACGCACATTTATTTTCATTGCAAGTCGTATATAATAAAAGAAATGGAATAATATTTCTTTTTCTTAGAAGTCCAAGCTGGGTCTATATGGAAAAAAACCAAGCAGCAAGCAACCCCGCCCCTGACACTCCTGTTGATTCTGTTGTCTGAAGGGAGACTTTTTCTGTGGATCTCATTTTTAACTTCAAAATGGGTACATTCAATTGATGGAAAAATATAATTACTGTCCTTAAGATAATTTATCACCAAACTACATTTGTGACATCAGTCATTATGAGGTCTAATGCATGTAATTGGCAAATGTGTTTGCATCACATACTTTATTCTAATTGACATCTACCATATTGCTGCTGACAGCTTTTCAGCCCAGATGAATGCTCTTTGCCAAGAGCTATTACTACTTTGCTGAGGTAGTCATACATGGATACATTATAGTTGAAGGTAGAGAGTAAAAGTTCACTATGTTTTTTAGCTGCTCAGGTGTCTAGGTTCACTAGTTCTGCATAGCAAGGTTTTGACATGCATCAAGTAGATTCTTGACAGTTTGACGATATGTCACTTCTGAGGGTTTGTAGAGTACACCAAAAGAGGACCATTGAAATACTGAAATGTTACTCTGTGGTTTGAAGCACTGAATATAATTCATGCAAGATGAAACTTTTATAAATTAAATCACTGAAGAAAAATCTTTTACTAAAGAAACTACCATTAGGCATTTTCTCTCTTGTAATAAGATTACATTTTTTTATTGGTACTCATGCAAGAGGACAATGGAAGTTAATTTTATGAGTTAGTGAAGGCCATAAAAGGCTTTCTAGAGAGACATTAAATAGTCAGCATACCTACTACAGTGACATCCTGTCAAATCATAAATAGTGGCCTGTCACTCTGTGGACTAAATCATGATGTGCTGTTGGTCACATGTAAAGGTCTTGTGTAATAAATATAATTATTGTGTTAGTGAGATCAGGATGTTTATATTTGGTATGTTGGCTATAATTTTTTTTAACCCAAAAGCCTTTAGAGGAAAAGAAAAGCTAGTGAAACACAGGATTACTGCATTAAAGTGGTTGTGCAGTTCAGTTATAATATTTTGTGTAAATCGCATTCAGCTGGTACAATGTAATGAACATTAAAACATGAAAGCTACACATTTAGACAGTTTTAATAGACATTTGTACCTAAAAAAAAAAATCCTTTGTTATCATCACTTCCAGTACTTCTTTATTCATAAAAGAAGAATTAATTAGAGAAACATTTTTAGCCGTAGTAAGCTCTAAGTGTTTACAAGTAATTGTTATGCTTCTCTAGGTGTTGGGTAGCAGGCCTTTTGCACAAATTCTTTTCTCATACTATGCTTATAATAAGGTATTGATTAAATTGCTGTTGCTCTAACTATCTCTCCCTTCCTAGGCAGCAAGAATTGCATCATGATCTCTTTATGGCTTCATAAGAATTTACAGCATACATACTGCTTAAAGAATTATCTATATGATATCTTCATACTATCCAAGTGTGAGGTCTGTGGGCTCCCACAGACCTCAAATAACATATTAATAGTATAAGTATCAAATCTCCTGCAATTTCTTTCTTCCTTTTGTCAATTTCACAGTCAAGTTTTTAAAACTTCTTGCTATCAAAGCCACATTTTCAGAAAGTGTGACATTTAGTTATGCAGCGGTGAAGACTTATGATTAGATTCTTCATAAATAAAGAAGCTTGGTATTTTCAAACAGCAAGCTTACTCACTAGTTTTCATCTTAAGATGACCATTTTTTGCAGTTTCATGCTTTTTACAGTCATTTTCTCAGAAATCTTATTGGAAATGAGCTTCATATTTTAAGATAGTAGTTGGACATAATTTTTCTGCAGAGGCCGTGTTTTCTATAACGCTGTACAAGCAAGCTGTATTTATGCTTGTAGAAAGTATGTCTTCTATATTTTAAAAGGCAAAAAATGCTAGCAACAACAAATATGACAATCTAATTTACGTAACTCTGAAAATGTGTTACTTACACTGTAAATGATATATCCATAACCAAACAAAACACATCTGGAGGTTGCCTTAATTGTCTGCATGGAAAACAATTGAAAAAATTGTGAGAAACTATCAAAGTAGATATTTCTAAGAAATCTAAGCAAATTATTTTAGCATTTTGCTAGCCAATATATAGCAACTGTTCTCAAACTTTAAATGACACGTTTCTTATGCTTTGCATCTGCTTTTTGCAAAACACCACTCATCCATACCCTGCATGTGTCAGTTTCATAAAGCAGTACCTATTTGAAAAGGAGTTTTTTAGTTTTCTATATATTTAAAATAAATCATAAATAGCCATGTGCAAATAGTATAGTGTTATATAATTTATTTTTTAAACATTTTTCAAATTTTCAAAAACTATCTCAATAAACACTCACTATAATTTTAGGTTTTATCACAGAATTATTATTTAGATCAGAAAGGACCTCGACAGGCCATCTAGTCCAACATCCTTCTCAAAACAGGTATGATGACATCAGGATGGTCATGGTTGTGTCAGGTCTTGAACATGCCCAGTATAAATTCCTCCACCTCTCTGGGCAACCTGTTGCCATAATTACATCATGGTAATTCCATGTACCACTCCGCTCCCCAAGTATCTAATTGAAATTTCTCATATTTCCATTTGTGTCTGTTACCTCTTGTTCTATCACTGTGCACCTCTTATCGGAGTATTCTGTTTCTGTTTCTTCTGATTAAGTGATTGTGGATAGCATAAGGTCTCCCCTTAGCTTTCTCTTGTCCAAGCTGAACAGACCCAGTTCTCTCAGCTTCTCCTTGTACATTGTGGTTTTCAGTCCCCTGACCAACTTGTTGGCCTTTTGCTCTAGTCACTCAGTATGTTGATATCCTTCATCTGCTAGGGAGCTCAGTACTGGGCATATTACTCCAGATGTGGTCTTACAAGTTTCAAGCAGAGGGGAAGGATTACTTTTCTGGATGTGCTGCCTGCACTCCCAGTAATACATGCTAGGATGCAGTCAGCCAATGCTGCACAGGCACAACTGCTGGCTCATGTTCAGCTTGTCCACCAGGACTCCCCAGGGCCATCTTTGCAGAGCTGCTTGCCAGGCAGTTGCCCCCCCAGCCTGCCCCTGCTTGCTGCATGAAGTGTTTCCATGCCAAATGCAAGGCCTTGCACTTGCTCTTGTTGCACCCCATGAGATTCTGCTCAGCCCCTTTCTCTGGCCTGTTCAGGTTCCTCTGAGGAGCAGCCCTGCCATCCAGTGTACTGCCTGCCTCCTCCAGTTCAGTGTCACCTGCAGGCTTGCTGAGAGTGCTCTCTGCCATCCAGGTTGTGAATGAAGACATTAAACTACTTGCTGGCGGCTGGGCTTTGCACAACTGATCACAACTCTCAGAGCCTTGGCAGTCCAGACAATTTTCCATCCACCTTTTAATCCACTTGTCCAGCCTGTTTCTCACAAGCTTGATGATAAGGAGACAGTGGGAGACTCTGCCGCAGCCCTTGCTAAAATGAAGATGCACAGCATCCACCCCCTGCCCTGCCCTGCCTCACCCCACCAGCACCCACGCCGGCGGCCGCACAGCACTGGCAGCATCCCCTCAGCAGCGGCCCCACCACTTCTTGCCGGAGCAGGACCCCGCCGAAAGAGCAGGGGGTGGCGGGCAGCCCCAAGGCTCCCTCCCTCTCGGCAGGTGGGGGCCAGTGAGCGGAGGGTGCGGCGCTCCTCTGGGTCGTGTGGAGAAGGCTTGGCCTGGCTGCCTTGCAGGCAGAGGGAGTTGTCACACAGCAAGTGCCACTGGGGCTGGAAGTATCAACGGCTGTCTGTGTGCTTCATTTTTTTTTTTTTTTTCTATTTGATGAGGTATAGGGCACTCTTGAGAACTTAGGGATGTGTTCAGGTGTTTTGTAGGCCATGGAACTGGTCTTTTCGTTTTTGTTAAGAGGATCAAGTAAGGGACAGGCTGTGCCAGGGAGGTCTCTGTGCACACAGGTGGCTAACCCAGACCTGCCTCTGTCACCTCCCCTGTGAGCTGGCACAGCTGAACCCGGGGAAATGACACACTTGCTCCGAGTGGGCTTCGATTAGTCGCCTTTTGTCTTCTTTGCTCTTTCCTTTCAGTAAAATGCTTCTGTTAATCTGCTGGATACACTTCTCTATTTACAGAGCTTGATGCAGCAATGTAATGTAAATTTCCCGAAACAGGGGTGTCCATTCTGAAAATCACTACAAACAAAGACCTGTCTTTGTTCAGGTCTTGATTTTGTGCAGACTGTTGTCTGTATGATTTCTAAAACTGGAAGATGCACATACACAAAAAAACAAATCTATACATGATGTATATACATTATATTTGAGATATCAATATACAACATATTTGAGAACTTAAGGATGGTGAAATTTCAAACACTTAGTGAGGGGCTGACTCTAAGACCTGAAGAGATATCCAAAGAACTGTACAGAGTTCTCTTAACTGAATTTCTGTGAGGGATCTTAAATTATGAAACTGTTCTTTGAAAGCATCTGTAAGAGATGGAGAGAATGAACAGCTAGCACATAGCTGTAGGGAACAAGTCAGACCTACTCTCTCTCTTTAAAAAATATTGCAGCAAGCCTTAAGGGGTAGAAGAGATATGATGTAACTTGAATTTAGTAAACTGAAGTTTTGATAATCTCATATGGCGTTCTCTTAAGCAACCTAGGGAACTGTGGTCTAGATAAGACTGGTCTAAAGTGTTTTGTTCATTCATAGTCGCTCTTTTCCCCAGTAATGGGGTGGGGGGGGGCGGAGAGTGGAGAGGAGGGAAGGGGAGAGGAAGGAGTATAATTCTGTACTAGGTCTAAGGTTGTTCCATAACTTTGTTCCTAAGTTTTATTAATAGAGTAAATGCTGGTCTTGCCGCAGTCATATTAGAAAACAGGACTCAAGTCCAAAATAATCACAGTAAATTCCAAATCACAAATTCTAGAAACAATAGAAAATGATAGACATACAGTTTGGTAAGAAAAAGCACAGGTACTAAGTAGGAGTACTTAACTGCACGAATACAAGATGGGGAATCCTCTCTAATGTTTCAGGAAAGAGTATGGAGACGGTATATTCACCGTGCCATGCTGTTATATGTGTAGCTGCTTCCAGACTTTTTGCTTTATTACACAAGTGTTTGCCCTCCCTTCATATCAGCAGTAACAGAGCTCAAGAAGTGTTAAAAATACTTGGCAGACATCCTTCGGCAAATCTGAGAACACTTCATGCCTCCATCATCCTTTATGAATTTGAGGCGTAGCATACTAATTTCTATCTACCTGTTTACTGGGTTGATAGTCTGTGGCAGGGGCCCAAGGAATAGGATATCTGAAACTGCTAAAACAAGATCCACTGGAGCTCTTTCTCCACAGATCTTTAGGAGCATAATGTGAAAGCATCCGGTGAAACAACTTGTAGGCTATTAATAGTTCATGGAATTATTAAAGGCATTAAAAGAAGACTTGGAACCAGGTTTATTTAACCTAGGAAATTAGAAGAATGAGGATGGATATATAAAAATTGTTGTGAAAAGAGATCAGCATAAACTGTGTGCTACCTCTGGTTTAGATAGGATGAGAAGTAGCGGGATTTAATTTTCAGCAAAGCCCAGATGCAAGAGGTAAGAAAAAGGTCTTTGAAAAGTAAGAATAGTCCAGCTTTGACTCCAGCTATTTAAAGAGAGATTGAACTAGCCTTTGTCAGTACTGGTTTAGATGTGAAGCAAGATAGAGCTGAACCCTGCTTCCTGTAAGAAATGTCAAGACATGTAAACAGGCCCTCTTTATGGCTTATTCCTATCACTTCTTAGGTCACTTTCTATAGAATTCTGCCAAGTATATAAATAGGAACCAGGAATGGAAGCTGCTTCTTCTGTTCCTACTGAAAGACCAAATAAAAATAACAAATTAACTCTACTGTTAAAATAAACATGACTATTTATTTCATGTATTCTATATACTAGAATTGTTCCACATAGTGAAAAGAAACCTGGTTGTGCTGTTGTGGAAGGACCAGTTCCCTCTGTGGTCATTATGTTTCTCCTCTGAAGTCACCAGATAGCTGTTTAGGTGTAAGAATAACAGCTGTTTGATTCTACTTGTCAGCCTTGAGATTGAAGAACTCTGGAATCACTCGGGTACTGCAGAATTAAATGAAGTGAAAATTTAAACTTTTATCTTCTATGATGTGATAACTGCATATTGATGAATCATAGTACAGACTTTGCAAGAAATTATCACCCAACGTATTCTTCTTCTTTATTTCTAATAATTTGGTTTATGTTGTATTTTATATTTGTACTTACTTTCTACTCATTATTTCCTAGGTGTATCTACAGAAAGACAGAAAATTAATTACAGGAACAGAACGTACTCTGGATTTTCTTCTGATGTGCAGTCTACACTGATTGAAGTATTGAATCCACTTGCAGCATCACCTTCCTGTAAGTAGGCTCAATTAGTGTGAAACACATTGTATAAAATTTTGTTGGGTTCCTGGGTATTTCAGTACTCTACAAGGAACATTGCTAATTTAGTATTATACCAGAGAAATACTGCCATATATTTATGTGCACACATAAGAAAGAAAAGGCTCTTAAATAAGCAGTAGTATCAGAAGTAGCTTTGTATGACTTTTTGCTTCAAGTTGACTTTTTGCAGGGATCTAGGGATTGTAGCTTGCCATCTGTTGCTTAAATCTCTATACATTTCTGCTGTATTGAATGAATACTCTTTTTAGCCTAGTTTCGTGATTTGGAAATAGGAGTTGATACTTATGAGATCAGGCAGTGTAAGGTTGTGTTAGTGCTCATTTGTTTATATCTTTACTCATTACATTTGAAGCTTCTGGAAGGGGTGGCATTTTGAAAGAGAGGGAGAGGTCTCAATACTATGTTTCTAAAACTTTTATGGAAATGAAAGGCTGATCAGAGGAGAGGGAGTTGTGTACTGATTGCCTGTCTATAGTGTAAGTTCAAACTATGTTGGACTGGGGAGTGTAGTAGTTAGCTCTGTTATGGGAGAAACTTCAGACAGAGCTTAACACTTTCTTAGATCCTGAAAGCATTCAACTACTAGTTGTAAATTTCTCAGAAACAAGGTATCATATGTTTTCTCATGCTTAGTGAAAATTCTTGATTCCGATGGCTACAATGACCACCGGTTGCAAACTGTTTCAGCTTGGATAGTCAACACCCCGTGCTCCCAGCAGATAACTATTTGTAAGCACATGTAGATGTAGCTGGGGAAACTGAACTCCAAGTAATGCCTGAGTGCCCTCAAGTGAAGGAAGCATTTGCCTCTTGTTCTCAGCTTTGTGCTTGGTGTTTTAGGTATGTTTGTAGTACTTCAGCGTGCTTTTAATGGCAGAGCTGTTTTTCAGTGGTAACCATTTGTGTATGAAATAATTGCAGTTCATACAATAAAGCATTGTTCAATTTACTTGAACATGTGAATTGGCGCATTTATGAGTCTCTTGTGAATGACTGGTGCAGCAGTATTCCACATGATAAGTTACGAAATATGCAGTAATTGACATATAATAATATTGAAACAGATCGTCCAATACAATTATTTCTTTGATAAGAACTGATCGATTTTAATTTGTCAAATTCTGTACTGCTCTCTCATCGAAGTCAAAGTATACTTACTAAAACAGCAATGACTGTGAAGTCTAGTGTGTTAAAATTTGATATTTTCTTTTGTCAAAGAAACAAACATAGGATTAACTCAAGAGTCCTCGTTAGATTTAAAGTGCAAGGTAGTGGGAACAAAAAATGCTTTATGATGAGTTTTTGTCAATCTGTATAATTTTTCAGTTAACCAGTCATAAATCAAGGAATATTGTATTTTTTGGGGCTCATTAAAGAGACATTATACATTAGAATAGTGGGGCAGTCAGCATAATGAAATGATGAATGCCTATAACTATCTGTATGTAAATGATGTGAGACAGATTTGCTGGTGCTACAGAGGAGAATAACAATCTATTTGACAGTTCCCTGTAGGTGCTACTTCTAGATACAAGTGACAGATGTTAAAATGTAAACCTCTTCAACAGCAAGCACTTATTAGCACTCAGTGGGGAAAAAATGGCAATATAGAATAAGACAAATAGCTGATAATGCCATTTAAATAACTTTGTTCTTACAAAGCTTTATTGCCAATGTGTTAAAGTCTGGGAGGTTTGTTTTCTTGTTTGTTTGTTTTCCTTGACAAAGATTAGGCAGGTAAGAGAACATTTTGCAATTTAGAAGATTGCAATTTGAAACATTCAAAGAAAATTCACTCAATATTGTGGGAGCTCTTGATGGAAAATATATGTAAGTGCCCTTTCATCAACAAACTTTTGAAATGTTATTTGATAAATATTTATCAAATCATTAATATCTGGGATAAATGTCAGTTGTGTGTGTTTGCTGCCATAACTTGATTTACCAAATTAGTTTTAATTGTTTAATTTTTTATTATTTTATTTTTCCCTGTGATAAAATGGAAAATGGGTCTTTCAGATTTTAATGGAAAAAGGGCAGAAGTAATTAATGAAACCAGGTTAGCAACAGCGAATACTTTTTAGGACATCTTATGATTTTATTACTAGGCCATTTGTCTCAGTCCTAGCCTGAGGTGCTACTTCTAGAAGTATAAAATAGTAATCTTTGTGAGATTCACATTTCGATAATCATACAACTCTCCAACAGATTTCAGCATTAAAGTAGTCAGGGGACTATCAAAAACACTTGATTTATTTCTTATCCTACTTTGTAATGGATTAGGTTGGGGATTTATGTTTCTTTAAAGTATGAATCTAGGCATATGAATTGATTTTTCAAATTGTCAAAGCTTACTTTAAAGCTTTTTCTTTTTTTTTGAGCTAGCATGTCCTGAGTGAAATCTGGTTTTGTCTGCCAGCCAAAGTAATGCTTGAAAGGGCAGAGATTAAACCAGTGCTTAGAGTGATGCAATGTCTACATATTTAGATTCTGTATGGCCTTATGTCTTATAGTGTTATGAAATCTGTGACACTATTTCTGCTTTTTCTTTGTTACCTTTTGTCAACTGTTAAAGCTACCTTGTGTTGCTTGCACTAAATCTCCTTGTAATTTAGTGTTTTGCTGCACCGCAGCAGATTTGTAATCCCCTTTGATGGTGTTAAATTATCAGCCACATATGCACTGCATCTGACTTACTGGACGTATTTATCGTTCCCCTGGCTACTGTTCTTGCTAATTTGTTTTGTTATTGCTTTGCTTTGAGTTAGGGAATTCTCACCCTCTGTCCTCTGAATTCAAACAAGAACATCTAAAGTTTATCCCTATGTACTTTTTGCTCTTAGTTCTCACTGTTGCAATTCAAATCTAGATAATTTTCCTCATATAGATCCTGATCTATGTTCACGTAGAACAGCCGAGGTTGAAGAATGTAGAATGTGAATAGCATCTCAGTGGGGAAACGAGAGTAAAGACAGGTTTTATGAGAGAATTTAAGCAATGATCCACGACTGTAACAGATTTATCACATAGCTGTACTTTGTTTCAAAGTAAGGCAGAGTTCATAAGTCCAGGAAATGTGTTTTGATCCTATTAACCTGGACTCCTTAAATGATGACAGGGCTTAAAACTGTTGCAAAGAGGAAATAAAATTCAACAACACAATAGAGGTACTTGGTTACATTAGATAGAAGAGCTTTCTGTGCATGTACTGGCTCAACATGTGCACCCTTTCCTTTTCTTCCTCTTCAGTTCTCAGCTGTCCTATAATCCCTTTTATGTTAGATGCTGTGAGTTTTTGAAAAAACCTGTCTTGCCTATCTGGTTGATCAGACGCCTGAAATGTTCTGAAGAAAATGAAAACATCTAACATCTACCTTTCCATTACAGATCAACATAATAGGGACAGGTGCTATATCTTGAAAAACAAAACAGAAAAAACCCCAAAAAGCAACAAACAAACCGCATGTTCCCTAGAAACCTCCTAAAATTGTCTGTTTTGAACATTCTTATACCCCAAAATGGAGGAACCAAACTACCCTTTTTCATTCAACCATTTAGAGCTTCCATGATGCCAAACTGAGATCAATGATGACTGCATCTGAAATTAAATTCTGTTTGTCCCTCTGAGGTTGGCCTTAATATGATCCTGTATGTTCCTATATGATGCTGTGTAAATCACTAGAAATGAGCCTTTTACTGGTGTTTCTAGTGTCTACATTTATTTGATGAGTCAATGGTTATCAGTTATTCACCAGTTCCAAGTATACACTTTATACACAGGTTTTAGACTGTGTAAACTATATAAATATGGTGCCTAAATATACACTACGTATACACAGTATATGCATGCCTGTAAATATAGATTAAATATACACAAAATAAATAGTTAATAAATTTTTATTTTTAGGAAAACAACTACAGGTTAATTTACAATATAATGTAATTGCTTCCGGAACTTTGAAAAAATTGCTTTGAAAATGACTCATAAAACTTTTTTGGCTAATCAGAAAGCATACTGAAGCATAAATGTTTTATTGCCTCATTACCTCTGTTTAGTGTAAATAACAATACAATTACAACTATGTAAACTGCTGAATAATGATGCATTTTTTCTTTCAAATGTTGTAAGGCAAATCACCAAGGAAAAAACACACTAAAGAAAATTAAAATGAAAGTACATGTACGTGGTAGGTTCAGAGTTTTACTGCACTGTCATTGCATTTTAAAATCAATTTACTTACTTCTCAGTTGTACTAGAGTACTTCAGTAATTATTAACTAAGCTTAACATTAGATAGATATCATCAGCATTATTTCTTTATGAGTTAAAACTGACTGGTAATCTACCAATAGTTAGAATAATTTCAAGTCTATTTCCTTTGTCAGTTTTATTTATTGGAATTTATGACTTTATTAATTGCAAAAAAAATCAAAATCTCTTGGATATTGTTTCTCTTTTCTTTAAATAAATCCTGTTGCAGAATGTAGTAAGGACGTGCTATGATGCTCATTCAACTATTTCAGCTATTTATTTTTTTTTTAAGAGCTGGATAATATGCTTACATGCTTTTGAATGGCAGTTGTGTGAGCTGAGTTCTGCTGTATAAATGTGCCAGGAGAGTACAAAATTAAAATATAAAACTGTGATATAATAATGTTTTATTAGTGTCCATTTCAAGTAATCAAATAGTTAAAGCAGTTGTAATTTGTGATGTGTTCTAGTGGCAACATTTTCCCACAAAGATTATTTTGGGTTAACCAAACTGCTACAAACAAAATGCTTATGTATTTGTCAAACATAAAAATGAAGCAAGTCTTGTGAGCCCATTCCAGGAGGCTTAGCCTCTCTTCAGGTTTTATAGAAAGCATTTAAAGTTTTGCTTCTGTAAGGGCTTTCTGACTGAACCAAAAACTCTATCTTCACAAGTAGTGTCAAAATAAAGAACAATACTGCTCGTTTGGGAAAAAGGATGAGGGGAGGGAAGGCATGTATTTATGCAACCTGTTGAACATTTGTATTGCATAACTTTCATTTATTTAATTGTTCATATTAAAAATTACTACAATCTACAATTACGGATCTAGATCTATGTATAGATCTGCTCATACCTAGTGTCTGTGTTTGGATTTTAGAATCTAGGTTTTAGATCAAACTGGAAAAAAATACATCATACATATTCAGCAAAAGATCCTGGTCATGTAGTGCTATCCAGCTGAAGGGGGCCTAAAATTTACACGTCAGTCTATAAGGGAGTTCTCCTTGAACAGAAAGCTGAAAATTGTTCTTCAGCCCTTCCAACATACAAGCATAATTTAACAGTAACAATGAAAGGAGACTTCTAAGGATTGGCTGCTTCACTGATGCTTGCAAAATTTGATAGCCCAGCAGCAGGAGTCACTGGAAGTTGTTTTTCTCTCCCAATTGTCAGCCTGTGCTTTGTCTTTTTAATAGGCAGGACAGAGTTTTAGAAGTTCATTGGCAAGAAAGGACAGTTAAGACAAGACTATGAAAAACATAGATATGGAAATGAGTGATAATTTTTTCTTAAGACTTTTTGAGATTTCAGAAATACAGTGCATATTTAGTAGTCTCAAAAGAGTCCTTTGTTTTTTTCATTTTGAGAGACAGAATTTTTACCATTGTGGCTTTTTGTAAAGAGAAAATGGAAAGACAAAAAGATTTATGACTGGCATTGAAAATGCCGTGGACTGAGCAATTGGATTGCCATATATTCTAGGTTTCCTCTTCGGTCGTTGTAAAACTTTGACATTGAAAACTGAGGCTGAAGATGAAGGATTGTGGGGAAGACAAGAATTAAAATTGTAACTAGACGCAAGAAAACACTAGAAAAGAATAAACAATGGGGAAAATATGACTTTGGACACCATTGAAGAGGGTGAGATGAAAGGATGCTTGAAAGGGAGAAAGATAATGAGAGAGTACTTTTTTTTCCATCTTAATTTTACAGACTGCCATAACCTGAGGCAAACTGTTTGACACTGCTAAGCAGAAGCAATTATCTGTTTTACTGAAGCGATTTCCACCTGAAAGGGATGGAAATTAGAAAATGAAAAGATGAAAAAGCTGGTCTAGGAATACTATGCTAGAGAGTATGTATTTAAAGTCTAGTAAATCCATATGAAATGCATCATGTAGTAGGAATAGTAGGTAAACTAACATACATATTATTTTTCTAAAAACATCTTCATATATAATTAAATATATAGATGTATATATTTTATACCCTTCTATATTTGTCTGTATATACATCTAATTTTATGGATTGGTATATCCACATCATTAGTAACCGATTTTCATTACCTATATTCATTTTCTGTTGAACTTTCACTGACAAAACTTTATTAAAGTTTTTCTCTTCACAATTGCATTTTATCGTTATATTTGAGTGATAAACTTGTAATAGTTCCCTTGCAGTGTAAGTGCTTGTATGGTAGCCTAGAATACCTCATATTTTTCCTCTCTTATCTACTGTACCAGACAAAGCTAGGTTGAATAAATACAACCTTTTATTTTTTTTAAATTTAATTTGAGAGGTAGACAAGAAGGACAGAAAAAATAGCTTAGATTAAAATGAAAAATATAACCTTTTTATTTCTGAAATTAATAAAATTAGACTCATTCTACTTGTTGCAACGTGAAAGAGTTTGCACAAATTCTTTTAAGAAAAGTGGTTTTAGATTCACAAGATTCTGGACTGGGTATTTTACCAGATCTCCATGATAGCCATTTTTTATTTCAGTAGATTTATTTCTGTAGTAATCAACTGAAGAAAACAGGTTCCACTTCTCTCTTATGTCTGAGAGGATTTGGTTCTACATTTTCTTCAAAGTAACCGTGAGCCTGTACTTTTTTCTGGAAAGGAGAGGGTAGTCAAAGTTTCCCTAAATCCTGTATTTCTCTACTCTGTATAAAAATTAATTTTAAAGGGCATATAAGCACTAATTAATTATAAATTCTACTGTTAATGTCCATGTAATGTTAGTATCTATCCATTTTTGAAAGTGAAGGCAAAAACCTGGTAATGAAAAAGCTCTGACATCACTTTCCTAGGATTGCCATTGCTTTAAAACTGAAGGTTCATTTCTAACTCTTTCTGGATTGTATTCTACTGGGGACAGAGGAATTAAGTCTTTTCCCTCTGCTGTGAAAAGCAAAACAAAACAGAATGAAAAACACAAACGGTATCACAAGTAACTGAAAAAAAAAAAGACAGAATCTAATTTCCTTTTAATCTGAACTCCACCTCATTGTTTTAAGTTGTTGAAAAATAACTTACCAGTGTGCTCATGGTCTTCCAAGGACGGCAATAGTCCTAGATAAAATTTCTCTCTATCAATGCAGTTCTGTGTCTTTATCAGATCACTGTTGTGTCATTTTTATTGCTGAGCTGATAAAATGTAAGTATTTGAACAGGCTGCTCAGACCTGCTGGCTAGAAACTCAGAGCTGAATATGTCTAGCTGTGACAACGGTTCTGTATTCTCTTCTCTGGTTTCCTTACAGACAGGTTATAAGCATTATTACTTTTTCGATTTCATGAGTTCATTTGTAGAGTTTGCCTTCTTAAACTTTCTTTTCCTTCTAAATATATTTGCTTATAGGAAAACTACTAGATTTCTACCTTATGGCCAAAGAAATCCTGGATTAAATTGTTGGTAGAGGTATCTGTCAGAAATTACTACTGTTGACAGTCTGCTATATAAAGACTGTAATGAAGAATTCAGTATAATAAAAGTGTATGACAGCTCTAATGATATCTGTCACCTGGGTTTCAGTAAAGACTTTGCACCATTAAAAATCTGCAAGAGAGGAGGGAAAAGGCAGTTAATATGACTAACATTTTCATAACCAATTTTAAGAACAAGCTTATTTTTTTCGCTGAGTTGGAAACATTTTGTGTAAAGGGGGCAAGATCATAATAAGGAATAACTTGACATTTATAAAGTAAACAAGCGTACGAAAGCTGTTAGGACAATGAAATTTTGTGGATGCGAAGGTTGAGAAGGCTGTGGTTTTTAACATGCTCTGGGTTAAACACTAATATAAACATTAATTTCATACTGAATATATGCATGTATGTATGTCCATATAGATTTAAAATTAGCCTCTCCGTGTTGAGACCTGTTTTGTGAGTAGGAGATAATGTGATCATGCAAGAAATATTGAGGTAGGGAGTTACATTAGTGGTAATGCAACAGAGAAAACCAGGAGTAATTTAACCCCACAAGCTTTTGTATTTCTTTTCATTTCTTGAAGATAAAATTCAAATTTTTGAAAGTTAATTATTCAGAAACTCACATTAAAGAAAAAACAGTTTTGGTTTATTTTTTTTTCTCCATATGTACCTGTTGTCTTCATGAAAGACAGCTTCAGTCCCATTTCGTGGAAGCTATGAATGTATGTGATTTTGTTTTGCATTATATCTGTTTTGTATAATCTACTTTGATATCTCTGACACTGTACCTCTTCTCAAGCATTTTTTTTCAGTCATTATCAGCAAGATAGGAGCTCTCATTTTAATGCTAAGGTATTTAATAAATGAGAGAAGTACTTTTTTTGCATAGTCCTGTATGCTTCACTAGAAGTACAATTGCTGTTTTCATATTACTTTCTGGTGATCTCGGTACGGATAAACACAAGCACACACTGAGACGTGACAGTATGTATGTGAACGCATAGATAGAGACATAGAGTTCAGTTATGTTTTTCATTTAGAAGGTAAAGAGGGTGTGGTTACAAAAATAATGTTACATCTCCAGCTAACACCACCATAATTGGTGGAATCAGTTTTTTTTCTTGTATTCGTTTGGTTTTGTTTGTATTTTACTGCATTTTTTGCCACATCTTTTCTTTTCTGCTTGATGATTGTCTGAGCAGGAGAATGGACCAAATTAATTACCAAGTTTCCCTCCAGACCTATTTTCTACGGTTCACTTTCATGGTCTTTTCAGGCAAGAATATAACCAGTAAATTTTAGATTTTTGCAACTAAATGGTACTTTCTGAGTATAAAAATGGTTGGATTTAATATTGATGGATCAAATATTTGCATTTTATTAGGAAATAAATGCTGTTGTAGTGAAATCTGCTTTGTACGATATATATTATTACATGTGTTATATTAGACAAATCAAAAATAACAAGTATTTTAGGTCCTATTATACGTCTTAGGAACAGGATAGGAATTTTTGTCCTAATCAATGATTTGGAAATGTCAAGAAACTGAAAGGAAGTAGCATTAGAATGTTTATAAGGGATAAGCAGGTGGTAAGATGGTCATGGCAGCAATTATTTTGGTGGTTTATCAATTGTATTACAACACCACTTACTCAAAAATGTGAAATTTTTGATAATTTCTTTCCCTTCAAGATTTAAGCAGTTTTTATAGTAACAAGTATTTTTTATTAAATTTTCAACATTAATTGTTAATCTGGCAACATATAGGTGCAGCTATTGAAAGTAGGTTAATGGAAGGGGTCTATATAGTTTTAATTTAAACGTAATATGTTTCTACTCTTTTAATGGATTTGAGAGATTTCACACTTTTTTTCTTTCTCATATTTTGTCAAAATAAGTAAAATACAGCCTTATCCACACTCAGACCTACTCTATGCAGAGTATTAGCAGAACAAATCTTAAAACCCAGTCACTGTGGTTGTAGCTCTTAAAAAATTTCAGGGGAAAGCTGTTTATCTGCCTTTTACAATTATTCCTTTTTGACTTATTTATAGATTAACTCTGTTTCAAAATGTGTTCATTTAATGCAATGATTGTGTAATTCATTTTCATGACATCTTAAGGATTCATGTTCATCAAAAAAACCCCAAACCCACAGTGTGTGTTGAATCAAGGTTTTAAAAATTGATCACCAGGCAGGATATTTTAGTATACATAACCAAAAGCATGGTAATGGTAGTTGTTGACCTACTGTTTTTTGTTTAGTTGCAGATCATAAGAATGAAGTCAAATTGTGTTTTTACTTTTTCATGAGCTGAAAGTTTGTTTTAATTTTTGAGCTCTTCAAATATTTATTTGATATTTTCTTTCTAAAATTATTTTTTTTTAAAAAGAGTTTAAATTAAAAAAAATCTAAATGTCTTGCTTTAAATTTGGCAAATAAATATTCTATTACTAGAAATAAGATTTCAGATGCTTTGGGAGAGACTAAATGTATCAGAGTAGCAGTATTAACACAATTTCGTGAAATTTTTCTTTATCCTTCTGACCTAGTGGGCTGCAATGTGTTCTGCTTTCTAACCTGTCAGGATTAAGCCATGGAGTCTTCATTTTGGAGAGAATTAGAAGTATCTCAAGAATTAAACAGGAAAAAAAAAAATTGAATGCTTAGTATAGACCAAGAAGTTTGTACTTTTCAAACACTTCCCTGGCAAGCACCTAAATTGAAAATTATTATTTTAAATATTTTTGCAAGCAACATGCATTAAAATTTTTATTTTTAGGTTATTAGTCATTGCTGTGATAATGGTAGTTTGGTAGAACAAGCAGTTGTTGGAAGAGGGAGTAGTTAAAAGTCAGTCTTTCAGAATTAGGATCAGCATGACAGTGTTGGACCTGTGTGACGATGATAATGAAATTGGCATTACCTACCACCTGCAGGAAGAGTTGTTAACAGCGATAGTACTTATAGACTTTTCTGCAACTGGTATTTTATTTCCTATGACATGGTACATGCTATTCAAGTTCTGGGCCTATCCGTGATGGCTCCTGATACAGCAAATAAGGGGCAATAAAATAAAGTTTATTACCCTCCCTGAGAAATTCAACAGACATCTTTAAACCTTGCCCATCTTCTAAAGGGAGCTCCTGTTGCCTGATTGTACAGGTTCCATTTTCTATTTTAAACATGTCACATGTCTCCGTGTCTGTGTATAAGATTATGTAACTGACTCTTTAGGGAACTTCTTCCAGCACATTGGAGTCTTGTGGTCTCCTCAAAGAGGAGGAGGAAATACGGGTTTAATGACAAGCAACTGCATCTTCAGGCTGTTCCTCGTTGTCTGTCACTTCCTCGTCACTTCACATTAAATGCTGGCAGTTTAGGTGCAGTGCTGTTATTCTGGTTTTGAAGTGGTTTCTTGGAGAGCAAGTTTGATATTTGAATAATGAAAGAAATACACTGCAGCACCTTTTTTCTACAAGATTGTGTGATTTTCGTGAGATGAGTCTTTGATACTATATTAGATCAAAATATGTCATTGTTTTGATTTTTGAGATGAAAAAAGTGAATCTTGTTTTGAGTTTATTATGTATTTACATAGTATCTTAAGTAAACATTGGTTACGCTTATTTACAAGCTGATAGTTCTGAGAAGAGAAATAAAATGTGAGGTGTTTATAACTATTTTTATGCATACTATTTGGGGTTAATTAAATGAGAGGCAAAAGAGCAGAACCTTAACACATTAAAACTGGTCCTAGTTTTCTGTGTAGGCTGTTGTAAGTATGGAGAGCACATTGTCATTTCATGTAATTTGTATGTGCATATGCAATTTTTATAACTGGATATTCCTGCTTGTTCTTCTCAGGCAGGATTAGAAATACAATTCTGAAGTCTGGACATTGCTCTTTAAAAAGCAGAATCATGGTTGACCTGACTGTAACTAATTAGGAGATTAGCTGGTGAAAGATCTTTCAGATTTGGTGGCTGGCCTACATTGACCAAGCAAGAGAGGTACAGTGAAGATTAGAGGGGTCTAGCTCTCATCTTGTCTCTAAAGAAGCTGTGTATATGTTTCTTCTTTTTCTTAGAACTGTAAGTTGTAGTGTAAATACAGTTTTTCATGTGTATTTTACTGGGATAATGCAGCTTTGTACCTTCCACCACTACGATTTCATAATTTAAAGTGTCACTAAATATAAGCTAATATAACGTAATGCTGCATCATCATGCTATTGAATAAGGAGCACATCTGGCTAAGATAGAACTAGATGTTACTCCAATTGTAATCTAATTGGAATAATGGTTGTTGTAATGTGGAGACTTAAAGAGTGAGAAGTCAAATTCCTTTTGTTGACCATCAGCCCTTACATGAGGTACAAGGATCACATTAACTGGAGAAAATATCTGGTTCTTCTCAGTACTTCTAGGGTTATTTCTGCGTCCTGCTCACACAAAATTCATACACATTGATGTGTTAAATATCAATTTAATTTTTCTTCTTTCAGTAACTATCAGTACTTTTAGTATGGAAGGATTAAAAAAAAAAAAACAACTTGCAAATATAATACTCATACTGGTATCTTGAAAAAAAAACACCTTTCCGATCACCCTAACAAGCTTAACTGTTAAAGGAATGGAATCTGCTTCCAAATGACATGGGAATTCATAAGTTCTGTGCTGTGCAGCTAGGATGTATGGATTTGGTGTACTTCAGCACATTGTCATATTTTATTTTTTTCTTATATGTTTTTATTTTTTCATATTTCATCATGACTTGTAGTTTTCAGTGAAAATAATGTCACTGTAGAAGGTGAGTTCTGTTGCAGGATTGACTCAACAGCTACTGACTATCACATAAAATGTGTGGTTTTTTTCTTTAACTGAACCATCTTAGAAGTGAACACAGTAATTTAATAATAGACTGATATCAGAATAATCATGAAAGTTTCTTTTATTTTTGTAAGTTTTGTTAGCAATTGAAAAATTATTTTCTGCTTGACGTGGTTCACTTGCACAGAACAGTTATGGTATAGGTGAGTGAAAGAACTGTGTATAGAACTTGAATCCTTTGATTTTACACAGGTAAAAATTGTGAATTGTTTACCTCAGCGTCATCTATACTATACCGTATGTACTGATATATAGATACGTTGATCTATATATTAAAAACAGTTAGATATATTAAATTTTTATTTGTATTTACAATTACATAAGTTTTCCAACATTTTCTTTTATTAGTATTCCAAAAGCTCCACATCTGTCTCTGACTTACAACTATTGTAGGCAGTACCTTCCCTTTATATTTAAACTTCTTTAATAATATTAATGCACTTCGAATTACTAAAAAAAAAAAAAATAAAATAGGAGGATTGGTGTCTTTTGTACATTAATGCTTAGCTGTTTTTTTTTTTTTTTTTTTTTTTGTGCTAATGAATTCCTTCACAAGTTCTAGTATCTATACTCAGAGTCATGCTTTTGGGCCCATATGCCATAAAAATTTCAGTTCATCTTCTGTAGGCAGAGAGAAGTTTGCTGACTGTGTTCAGGTTCTGGTTATATACTTGCTGCCAGCAGTGTTTGCCTTTGAATGTAGAATCATAGAGTGTGGTTTGAGTTGGAAGGGACCTCAAAGATCATCTGGTTCCAACCCCCCGCCGCAGGCAGGGACACCTTCCACTAGACCAGGTTGCTCGAAGCCTCATCCAGCCTGGCCTTGAACACCTCCAGGGATGGGGCATCTTTAGCCTCTCTGGGCAATGTGTTCCAGTGCCTCACCACCCTCACAGTGAAAAATTTCTTCCTAATATGTAGTTTAAATCTGCCCTCTTCCAGTTTAAAACCATTACCCTTTGTCCTTTCACTACACTCCCTGATAAAGGGTGCCTCCCCATCTCTCCTGCAGCCCCCTTTAGGTACTGGAAGGCCACTATAAGTTCCCCCAGGAGACTTCTCTTCGCCAGACTGAGTATAACCCCAGCTCTCTCAGCCTGTCCTCATAGGGGAGGTGTTCCAGCCCTCTGATCATTACACTCTGCAGTGTTGGTTACCATATAACCAAGAGATAAAAGTTCTGAATAGTAACCACCCCCACTGACCACCTAGCAGTGGAGCTTTCCTGCTTATTGTCAGGAAGAATGTACGTTCCTCCTGATGTTTAGAGGTAGGGTAGTGTTTTATATTTCATGGTTCAGCACATAGCAGCTTCTCTTCGACTTTTTAGGCAACACCACCCCTCTTGAGATTCAGACTGCAATTCAAGCTCTACTTTGTCAAGCAGAGAATGTCTTTCTATAATTTACCCTTAGTTAGCCTGGGGAGCTATATCCAGAAGATACCTGGATGAAATTCAAGAAATACAGAGAGGCCAGCAAAAACATCCACCACTGCAGTGCTATTTTAAGAAAGCTTGTTTGGTTGGGCATGGATTGTAGTGTCAAGAGAGTAAATTACCCTGTTTGTGCCACAAACTATACTGCTCACTCTATTCAGGTTTAAAGGTAGCTGAGATATCTCCATACTACATATGGAGTATTCATATGTATACATGCTCTTTAGTTGCATGAAATAATTATAAAATAGAAAGTTTCACAATGCACTTTTATAACAGTGCTGTGAAAGTTGTTCAGAGATAATACTGTGCAAAATTTTAATAAACTGCGATTTGGTTCAGAAGATATTGTGGGTGCACTAAATGTGTGTATTCTCTCCTTTGGCAGGATAATAATGCTGCATGGTGAACATTGCAGGATATTAAACCATTACTTAGACAATATAGAAATATAAATCTTGTTATTATTGCATATTTTGTGATTCCACAAAAGAGAAGAGTTTTCTAGTACATTCAAATGTCTTAATAGTAATCCAGAAACATCCAGGAGACAATCATAAATGCCAACCCCCCCCCCCACCAAAACCAAAACATAAGAGGAGACAGAAAGGTCCTGACACAGTTCCCATATTATAGCATATATGAGTTATGTACCTCTGCAGCTTTATAAACCTGTACTGTTAAAAATACAGATTGTATTTTAAAACAAAATGATTTACATACAAAGAAAACCTGAAATATGCTTAATAGTTCAGATTTTTGCTTGTAATAATTCCAATTCAGTCAATAATTCCTTTTGCCTTTTTTTTTTTTTGCCAGAATGACACTGTATTTTGTACTGATTAATGAGGTTCTGATTGAAAAGTAATTTTAAAGAATAGACAAATCCTCTAGCTCCAAGGATAAACAGCAAATAATAATAATGAGGTAATTCAAAGCCTAGCCGGATAATAACCTGTTGCCAGAAACTTTAAAAATATGTATCCATCACCCTCAAGTATTATTGTGAACCAATTTATTTGAAATATCAGTGGATTTTTATATTTGATCTTAATTTTCTGAGTTTGGTATATCTCACGGTATTTTAGTAGTATTCTAGGGTATTTTTAATGGGCTGAGTAAAGTCAGTAAAACAATATATCTCTTTATGTCATTCTATTTTTTTTTTTTCTAAATACCAGGTTCTAGCTAAATACTTGCTTTAGTCACATAGAAGTATGATAATTTTAGGTATCTTTCTCAATTAGAAATGCTTTTCTTGCTGAGTAACAAAATCAAGAATGGTTGATGTTGACAGGGAGCTCTGGAGGTCTTCGGGTCCAGCCCCCCTGCTTAAGCAAAGCTCTGTAGAGCTGTTTGCCCAGGGCTGGGTTCAGATGGCTTTTGAGTATCTACAAGGATGGAGACTCTACAACCTCTCTGGACAGCTATGCCAGTGCTCAATGACCCTCAGAGTGTAGAAGTGTTTCCTAATGTTCATAGGTAACCTCGTGTGTTTCAGTTTGTTCTCGTTGTCTCTTACCCTGTCACTGAGCACCGCTGAAAAGACCCTTGCTCTGTCCTCTTTGTACCTTCCCTGTAGACATTTATAGATGTTGAGACTTTTGATCTTTCCTTTGCATTGTATAATGCTATGTATTCTAGAATATACTGTTGACCATCCTCAGTTTACAGCTGAGCAGAACAACAACCGTCAACAAGAGGGAAAGGTGTAGCCTGAGGTTGTGAGCTTTGAGTTGTATTAAAAAGGCTGAACTTACCTGTTTTTATAACCCTTCCAGAAATTACTTCTCTGTAAAGGAAACCAAAATGTAAGAAGTAGCTGTGATCAGGAGGTAAGCATCAAAAATGCACTCCTGATCAAAATTGAAATACCAGTGTGGGCGCATGTTAAATATGCTAATTACCCATGAGGCAATTTATTTGTGTGCATGAGAAACTGAAGGCTCAGAGGACAGGGAGATATGAGTCATGAGCAATAACAGAGGTCACAAAGAGATACGGAGGACCTCCAAGTATTTTGTGTGCAATCTGAAGGAAAGAACAGAGTATTTAGAGACAAGATAAGGGTGCTTGGAGCACAGGAATTCATAGAGCAAGCTATACATAGGGAAGCCTCTTTGTCAAAGACTTTGTAGTGACATTTTCCTCTATACTTTTCCAGTTTTAGACAACTTTCCATGGCCTATCTGTTTTTACTCAGTTTTTCTATGCTGATCTATGCCCAGTTTCAGTCGTGCTTACTGCCTGCTACCCTGAATGTCCCTGGTTTTATTCTTTATACATTTTCATTCTGTCAGCGTTTCATCTGTTATAGTCAGACAGATTCCTCAATCTCCTTACCATTATGAAGGAGATAAAACTTGTATATGGCCTTTCTTTCTTGTCAGAACGAACATTCTGTGGTGACTCCACAGTACAGAAGAAGCAGTAGCTGTGAAAGTTCTTTCCTGTTTTTAGTTATAGACAGTGTTGAAAAACTTGTACATTTTGGAAAATCCTGATGAAACTGAACTGTAGATAATGTTATTAATTATGCCTGTAACATACTAGAAAGCCAAGTTGTCTTAGTTAATATGGTGTAAGAAAGAAAGAAAGGAAAAAAAAACCCTTGCTTTTTGAAAATAAGTAGATGTTTCCTGATGCTAATTTCTTGTGTATGTTCAAAGTCTACCCATATTTATATTAATTGCATATTGCTTCAGTTGCCAGGCATGCCAAGGCAATGTTAAAGAGTAGTATTAGGAAAGTAGCAAAATTATTATATTTTTCTTTAAGTCTGAAAATTGCAGAACTGTGATTGATTCAGTGATTTCTAAATCTTTTGACTTGTTTGTCATGCTTTTGTTGACTCTAAATATGCAAACATGTCATGGTTTGAGACACTATCACCTATTTATGTGGACTCCTACCTACGTTTGTTTAGAAATAGAGATATAAATGATTGCACCTACTGTGAGTTTTTGTGTAAGAAATAATTTCTAATACACCTTTCAAGTCCTTCAGATAAGGCCTGTGACATTCTGAACCTATAACTTTTTCTTGTTGTGGGTTTACAGGTTACAAAATGGAGGTATAACTTTGTTGATTTGTTGGTATCAGCTAATAATCCTGCTGAGTTAAAGAACAAGTTTTAGGGCATGTGAATATGAGGTGAATGCTTTATTTTTTTCCCAGTATTGAATTATTGTCAGAATCTAATAATACAGTCATGTTATTTTTTCAGGCATGATGACTTGTATATCTTATTGTATCATATCATATCACAACATTTTTTTTAAACTGGTGCTATTCTCTTTTTCTTAAGGATTGTGCGTAGTTTTTGAAACATTCAAAACAGATTTTCCTCTTTATTTTATTCATGCAAGTATGTTTCCATGGAGACAATACTGGGGTTCATTTCCACTGCAGTTAGTTCTAGACAGTCATTTATCTGTGGATCAACAACAGAAATCAACTTTTCTGTGTGTTATGTCAGTCCTAAGGTGATTAGTTTGCAGGCTCTATCTAAAGTTCATTTCCATGTTTGCATTTACACACACAGGCATAGTATGCTGCTTCTTGAAGAACAGCACAAAACTATCATTTACTTCTTATGGATTTAGACATGTGATCTGGGTGCAGTTACAGATATATCAATATTAAGAAATGCTGGAGTACTTCTAGTGAATAGTCCTAATCCCATGTTGACACAGAGGCCCAAGGGCATAACATTTTCTTTCAATTCATTGCTTTTTCCCTGACATCACAGCAAACAGAACTGCAGCAGTCCCTGCAGGTGCCATCCTGTGGACCAATACTGTGAAGTTTGCTGCAGAGAAAACTTGGTTTCTGGCTACAAGTACGTTGCTTGAGATTTTCAGCACAGCCAGCCTTCAGACAGAGTGGTGGAAAAGTGGCCCATGCTTTTTAGTCTTCCAAAGAACATGTTGACCATACCCAATTGCACGAGAGTTTATTGATATTATGTTTTATAGCATGCTGCTGAGAATATGTATTACTTTATATAAGCCACATGAAGGGTGTTTGAGGATATAAAGCTTGTCAAAGTAATATTGTTGTTCTGTACAGAGAGTTAGAAATGGGTGCCTACTGACCTGTTCAGCTAAATGACCTGACAGGCACCCTCGTACTTTAGGAACCTAAGATTCCTGTGTGTTCAGTATGGTTCTGTAAACTCCATGGAGGATTTACGTCCCCTGTTTTATCAGTGTATTTGAATATAGTTACAATGTTTTGACCAAGTGATTTTTTTTTTAATAACTATTGACTAGTCACAGTTAAATATACTTAAATTAATGGAACTGTGCCTGTAGTTTTGTTCGAAATAGGGGAAAAAAAAAAAGATATTTAAGTCAAATTAAACATCAAAAGACCAAACACAGAGCTGTAAAAGCTCAAGTAACTTATCTCTCTGGAATTCTTTTATTTCAAATTAGGTGAAATTCAGAAGGGATTGAAATTCATAGGGGATCTAGCAAAAGCCAGTGAGATAGGCAGAGCAATCACACTCCCAAATTTCCCGAAGAAATATCAAGTCAAAAAAAGAGAAAACATTTTTGCTAGACTTATTAACAAGTATTTTGCAAAATAAAGAATTTTACCAAAACAAGTGTAATAGAAACCTAGATAGTAAATGAAACATCACAAAAAGAGAATTAAATAATTAATAAGGTCAATGCTGGTTATGCAATTGTTTCTTCCAGTGTTAATGAATCTAGGTATATTCTAGTTGGTGTTCTAGAACAACTCTTTGACGGTCAGATTTTAATGAAATTCCTGTATGCTACTCAGGAACAATTAAAGGGTTGTTTGTTTTTTTAACTTAGGGGGTTCTCTAGCCCGCGGCTTCATGATTATTTCAAGAATGTAGTCTCCAAGCACTCTGGAGGAGTGTGTTATACATTATAGAAAGTAAGCGTAAAGTTCTAGGAAAAATAGTTATATTAGCTTGCACTGTTTGAAAATAAAATTTGCATGTGTGTAGTAAATAAGAAGCTGCAAAGCTGAAACAATGTCTTTATGCTTACATTTTGTTTTCCTGATTTTCTGAACATGTTACTTTTTGAAAGTTATGCTAATGCTACCTTGAACCATGAACAAAATAGTGTATTTTGATTTTCTTAAGCTGTCTCCATCAAGCTTAGTTTGCAGATTTTGTTGGCTTAATCTATCAGCTTTTAGGCATTTTATAACTAAAATGTCTCTGGTTATCTTTCTCTCCAATTTAAATGCTGAAAAGAAAGAGTTTTGCAATCCATCTGTCTGTATAATTATACTATGATTTAAATTGCTTGGTAATGCCAGTATTAGTAGTCTGCATTCCTTGAGGCACTGATGTAAAGCGTAACCTGTCTTACTTGTGTAAAATTGACCATATGTCATCATAATACATGTCACATTTTCCTTATAGTCTTTGGGAAATCGTTTTGAAGAAAGTAGAGATACTTGTGTTGCTTATTTTGTAAGCTTTAAATGATTATTCAGTATAGGACACAAAGTATTTTAATCCTGTTTCAGATATTTACTGCTTCTTTCAAAGTGTAATAATTAAATTCCATGCTTGATGGTTACAATTTTTCACTTTAATTTCTTTTTAATTCTCTCTAGACTGACAATAATCTTTTCACTTGTTAAAATGCAACATGAAATATATTTTGGTGCAAAATTAGAGGAAGAAAACCTTTTATTTATTAGTATCTTTGAGTTTTGCCTTGTATTATTAGAATTACTTTTTTAAAATAAAGGTGATTTCTGCCTTACTTTAACTGTATGATGAAGATGAAAGAGTCTTGCTGAAAAGTATGGTCCTTGTTTTGTGATTAAAGCCTGACGATGGAAAATTCTAGACCGGTCTAGGTGGAACAAAACCAGGCCACAGATTGCTAAACACTGTGTTGGGGGAGCCCTAATTAGGAAGGATAGTTGGGTAATGCTAAATTGAAAATACATTCATATCAGGACTGTGATTTTACATGGTATCATAATTTTTTCCAACTCACGTGCATGGTCTTAACAGAGCTACAAAGAATTAGCCATCTATAAGAGTTCTAAATAGTTATACAGCTTAAACTAGAAAGCTCTTGAGATTTATATAATAGGTTAGTATAATTTACAGAGCAAATAACTGTTGCGTAGGTATGACTTTTGTTAAAAAAAAAAACAAACCCTTTTTTGTCGGTATTAGTATACGAAATCTGATTCTCTCACTAAAAGTTAATAATTTTTTAGGCTTTATTGGAAGAAATACGTATGATGACATCAGTGAAGAGTATTTCATATTTCCAAATATATGTATTTAAAATAAAAAGGAATTTGGGAAGTGAAATATGTCACTGAAAGGCTACAGATCTAATGGATTCTTTCTAATTTGTCATATCCTAAACATTCAAATTCCTACATCCAGTTTCGTGGAAGAAGATGATATATCAAACATATTTTATATTGGGATATATCAAACCAGTTAAAATACTGAGGCCAAGTTGAAAAGATAAATTATAAATAGTTACTACTCTTTTGAATTTTCTTTCTTGATATTCTTTTTCATGAGGTTTATAATGAAAGTAAATAGTATAAGCATTTTTTCATATTCATAGAGTTAGAATATACAAGATTGCTAAAGTGTTTTAAAGGTAAATACTGCAGTATAAAAACATAGACTAGTATACGAGATTAAGGGAGTAATGTGAGTGTTGTAAATGCTGTTGCAGGTGACTAGAAGGATATAGTGGTAGACACCATATCCTCCTCTTCTTATTTTCTGTGCCTTCTTCACATGAGCCAGAAGAGGAATATAAGGTTTCACTGTCCCCAAGCCACACTGGGACTCTCCTCCCTATTGAATTCCATCTTACCATTTTGTTTTGTATGTCTAAAAAAAACCTCAAAATACAATTATTTTTTTCTTAAGGAAATAATTTTAGCTAGGAATGTATTTTTAGCAAGTTTTCTTTATAGATCGTCCTCAAGAGTTTTCCGGTTCTTGATAAATATACTTACTAAACTTTGTGCGCTAGTTTTGCCATTTGATATAGACAGCTCCACGTTTGTATTTTTTTTTTTTTCCATCGGGAAGGATAAAACAATTTTTTTCTAATTAAGTGCTTATGGGGGGAAAAAACTCCACTTAACAGTTAAGACCTAGGCATGGTACCATTAAGAATTTTGGAATACAGTTTTAAGACACTACATTTTGAGCAATGTATCATAGAATGGTTTGGGTTGGAAGGGACCTTAAAAATCATCTAGTTCCGAGCCCCTGGCCGTGAGCAGGAACACCTTCCACTAGACCAGGTTGCTCAAAGCCTCATCCAGCCCGGCCTTGAACACCTCCAGGGATGGGGCATCCACAGCTTCTCTGGGTAACCTGTTCCAGTGCCTCACCACCCTCACAGTGAAGAATTTCTTCCTAATATTGAATCTAAATCTACCCTCTTTCAGCTTAAAACCATTACCCCTTGTCCTGTCACTACCCTCCCTGATCAAGAGTGCTTCCCTAGCTCTCCTGTAGGCCCCCTTTAAGTACTGATTGGGGGCCTCAGAGCTGAGTGCAGTACTCCAGGTGGGGTCTCACAAGAGCAGAGTAGAGGGGGAGAATCACCTCCCTCAACCTGCTGCTAATGCTTCTTTTGATGCAGCCCAGGACATGGTTGGCTTTCTGGGCTGCAAGCACACACTGCTGGCTCATGTTCAGCTTCTCATCCACCAATACTCCCAAGTCCTTCTCCTCCAAGCTGCTCTCTATCCATTCTCCACCCAGCCTGTATTTGTGCTTGGGATTGCCCAAACCCACGTGGAGGACCTCGCACTTGGTCTTGTTGAACTCCATGACATTTGCACGGGCCCACCTCTCAAGCCTGTCAAGGTCCCCCTGGATGGCAAGGTCTCTCAGGATGTACTGCAAGACTAGAACAGATTGAACTCCTTATGCGCATTCAAGACATCTCTTCAACAATATTGAGCATTGAGTAGGAGATCAAATATATCTCAAAGTGTCTCATTACAATTCTTAAACAGATGTCACATTTGATGAGTGAATGTGGAAGTTTTCTAAAAAATTCCCTGCAGGGAGATTTCATGGATGCAGCGTTACTACTGGACAAAGTGAGACAGATTTGTTTACTGGAAGCATGTCATATTTTCATCACAAAACCAAACACAAACTATAAAGATAATGCCTAGTGACAGTTCATCCTGAAATTTCTTGCACATGTCAAAGAGGTGGAAGCTAGATGACTGAGGGAGAAAAGAGTGAAAAATCAGTGAGAAAACTCTTTTTTATATCTGAGATAATTTTTTTTTATATGTCATTGAAAGTAATTTATTGACTCTCATTTGCTTTATGAATTTTGGAAATACACATGTATCACATGATCTATGTGCTATATCAAAAGGTTAGAACAGGAAAAAATGGTTATGTTTTGGTGACGTATTTATAATGTAGGTTTTTGGGGAAGTAGGATGTTGGTTTTAGGTTGGGGGCAAATTGTTATCCTAACAGAGATGGTAAATTATTATTAATTGACTGAGTGACAGTTCCAGAGAGCTCTGTTATTTGCTTTTCTAGCTATCATGAATCTGTAGGACTGCTGCTCACCTGGAGAATAGTCAGGGCCTTGAGAATAACAGAAAATGATGGGGTTTCTATATCATCAATGTTGTTGGTCACCAGTATGGAACAGCAGTCACTGTTCAGTGCTGGGCTCCATGGGGCATTCCCTGCACAAGGAGAATCCTGACTGGGAAGCCAAGCCAACCTCAGAATTGCCTTGCAAAATCACAATGGTTTAAAACAACTAAAGCGTGACGTTTAATTGTGCTTTCCATTTTGTTATGTGCATGTCTAAGCAACAAATTACTAGTGCTACAGTGTTAGTGATGGTCGTGCATATGTTGCTGACATTAGTGTACTGAATGGCATCAACTGATTGACCCAACAGAGGGTTCTAATCACATTTCTGCTCTATCTTCCAACATACTGAAAATGGGTGGTTGCTCTGGTAGCCTGAATCAGGCCTTCCCCTATCCGTGCCAAAATTATGTCTCCATGGAAAGGATACTAATTCTGTTCACTTTAATTGTGAAAGGGAAGACAAATTATCCAATTACTAAACACACACTTCCAGGCAATACAAAGTAACACGCTGATTAATCTAACTATGTGGGGAGGAACAGGTTTTTTTTTCACTCCAAGAGATCTCCTGAAACAGGCAGCATGGAGATAAGCATAAAAGTGAGCTAAATGAGTAAGAATGTGTAAATTGAGTACTGGCTGTGTGAATAAGATGGGTATTTTATTACATGAATTAAGAAGAGGAAGTTCCAAATCTACCAAATAAAATTCCTAAACATTTTTACTGTAGACATACTTCTCTGTTGTCATATTTCTTTTATTTGTTAATCTGACTGTAATTCTTTACTCAGAGCCTTTTGGCCAAAGCTGTGTTTATCAGTATTTCTTTGATTGATACTCCTCATAAGACCACAAATTCAGACACCATTTTGTTGCCATTTCTGTAATTAAAGGTTTGAAGGTTTTTTCTTTCTTGTGGGCGTTCTGGGAGAAAATCTTTGAATCCCAGTCTAAAATACCATTTTCTTAATCTAACAATAAAATAATAATGAAAGGAAAGTTACCTGCTATGAGCTCAACTAGCTAATATAAAATCAGCTTTAATAGAGTATTAAAAAAAGCGCAACTCGTTTAGAAAGCAATTTTTTTTAAAGCAGCATTCTTATCATGTGTCTCAAGTACACTTTTTTAAAGTCATAATTGCGAATGCAGCTTTTAATATACAGAAGGAAAGAGAACGATGTTGCCTAAAAATATAACAATGTCACCAGAAGCGAAGTATTATTTTTGAAAGTTCATGTTGACTGTGAAAGTTCCCAGTAATTGGAAAAAGACAAAGGTCGTGCCCATTCTCGTGCAGGGAAGATGTATTGGAGAACTACATGCTGGTCAGCCTCAACTTAGTTCCCAGGAAGATCATGAAGGATTCCCAGGATGATCACAAATTCTCTTGGAAAACATTTCCAGAAATGTGAAAGAAGATGACTGGAAACAACCACCAAAGATTTAGGAAGGGCAAATTATACTTCACCAATCTGATTGAATTTTGCGATTAAAATTATTGGCTTGGTTGATGAGGAGGGAGCAATGGCTGTCATTTGTCTTGACTTAAACAGGGATTTTGACATGATATCCCATAGCTTTTAGTCAAATGGGAAAGAGATGGATTGGTTAGGTAAACCATGCAAGGCATTGCCACAAGGTGTGTGGCAACCAACAGGCTGTTTTGTAGTGGTATTGCTCAGGGATCTCTACTGCAGCCAGTGTTATTTAACATTTCTATCAACAACCAGGAAGATGGGACTACAACTGGAACAATGGTGACAGATGACACCAAACTGTGGGGGGCTGTTGTTCAAAGCAGTCTCAGTAAGCTGGAGAAATGAGCTGCTAGAAACATTCTCAGTCTGATAAGGACAAATGGGAAATCAGTTACATGATATTAAGTAACCTTTTGCGTTAGCACAGGCTGGGGTTGGCCTGAGAGGTTTGCAGAAACAGAGGTGACTATCCTGGTGGACAACAGGTGAATGTGAGTCAGCAGTGCACCTTTGTGGTTAGCTACAGGCTGGTCTGCTTCAAGAAAGTGTTGCGAACAGGTCAAGGGAAGTGATTTTTCTCATTGATTCTGCCCTTGTGAGGCTGTGTCTGGAGGAACGTGCCCAAATTTGGTCTCCCAAATGCCAAAGGGTGAGTCCTAATGCACTCAGACCAAACAGTGGCAGATATATGGCATGGGATGTATGATTTATTAAAAATTATAATTAAAGCTTATAGTATCAAAGTGTAACAGATAGGTATATTACTGACACAGCAGTTTAAATAAAAACTCTTACATCTTTGATACCTTTTTGATACATCTGTGACTTTTTAGAATCTAAATTCAGGAAGACACACCTAGCTTTTTAAACGGTTTCATGATTTGTTGTCTCAATCTTGTGATAGATTACTTTGGAAAAAGTAAGTTAGAATAAATTAAATACAAATATATATATAAATTTTTTTAACTAAAACATTAAATTTCATTTTGGAATGCCTTAATTATTTTTTTAATGATCATTCAGTATATCCTATTTTAGTAATACAGCTTTCTTTCACTTCATATTAATATTGCATTGTTAAACGTAGAGGTTTCAGAATTTACTAGTTCAGATGGTTTAAAAGAATAATGTTATAGCTGCATCTGGAAAGTGGTCAAAGAGTTTGCATGGAATGGATGGGAGGAGTAACCTTTAAAGAAAAGAGAAACCTGTTATTTTTTAGTTAGATATCTACTGCCAGGTAATATATGATCTCTGTATACCACTACCACAGGTAACATAAATTTCACTGGCTATTTTTCATAACTATTCAAAGAGCAATATTGGTAGAATTGACTGTATCTGTATAGATCTTCTACATCAGTCTGTGTTATGTCTCCATGAGATTGATTCTGGGTAGGAGCTAGTGACGTAGGACTTCATTGTTTTGGTGAATGAAAAAAATAATACAAGAATAAATGGCAACTATTTTCAGGGCATTTATGTGCGCTTTTGGGCTTGTTGAATGTATATCAGAACATCCATGACACAAGAATTTTCTGACAATCTATAGTTCTCTAACAGATACCTGTTATGAGCATGGACAGACAAATGTGCCTACAGTATGCAAGTAGGAGTACAGTTTGGGGGCTAAAATGGGAGCTTGTTTTCATGGGATTTTATCAGTGTATGTTACGGTAAATGTAATATGGCTATTTATTTGTCTTTAGAAATTATTTATGGGATCTCTCTGCTTGATGGTTGCAGGCAGTTATTCCAAGTTTGCCATTTTTGTTCAAGATCCAGTACTCAGTGCTATGTACTCCTTTTCTTGGAGTGGGGAGGTTTTCTGAAGAAAGCATATGGACTAGATCCTAAAGTTACCTAGCATCCAAAGTGAGGGAATGGACTTTGGGATAGCTGCATAGCCTGCCAAAGAAAAACGTAGAGACTCTGCTATCTGGGTATGTACACTTACCGCCAGTGTGGATGGGCCAAGCCTGCTGACTTAAATCGAATCCATAACTATATTGTTTCGTAATGCCTCGTGGAGGTATCATGTGGCTAGCACTGGAAAGAAATTAGGTTTTTGGAAGGGTCTGGAATCATGGAACGCAAAGGTCTCTGCCATTGCTAGGTGGCCTCAGCTCAAGAGTGGAGATGAATGCTGCAAGCAAGCAGAAGATATAGTCAGGAAATATGTTGTGTTTTAGCTCACTCATGGGCTAGTACTGTTGAACAGAGCCCAGAGGTCCAAATCTTTATAGGACACAAGAATTCAGACTCAAGATGTAGTTGTGGACATACTAATCTGTAAGCTTGAAGGATGTCTGAAACTCAGTTATAAGTGCAATGTTCTATGTTTTAGTGCTAGAACCTGTTATTTTATAGTCATTCTATTCCTTTTATAAATAGTACCGGTATTGTCAGGTATCACAAATGCTTTTAATGTTCACAAAGAAACCAGACTTCTAATTTTTCAGAATTTCAAATTTTTCAGGTTTTTGATTAAATAATATCTTGTTATTTCTTTACTCCTTGCAGTTGTGATAGGGTGAAGATGAACACAACAATTTGCTGTGTAGCTGATAAACTCTGTTATCTCCTCAAAGATACCTGTGCTTATGGCACTTTCTTAGAATAGATTCCAAAAATATGTATAGTTTTAATGTTTTAAGGAACAAAGGACTGAACTTATTTATGATGAAAAAGACACTGTGGGAAACAGTCCAGAACTGGAAGAACACACTTTAGATAGTACACTCTGGATATATATTAGAAAAAAATACAGAAAATATAGCTGAGAAAAACTATTAATGCAAGATATTGCTTGTTATAGTAATAGTTATATTAGTTATAATTTTAAGAATGTTATTTCAGTACAGGTTGTGGTAATGATGACCTTCTTTGGAATGATTTGATGATGAAGCAGCATTTTTATATATATATATGTACTGTAGGATATTTCACAGGAACATTAAGTGCTTATTCATGCTGACTGGGATATTTAATCTGGGGATATTGTCTTTCTCTACTATTATTAGTGAGGTTTGGTGTGATGTTGTCACTTTGTTATCATTTCATCTTATTCCTACTTTCGGTCACTGAGACTTGGCCTCTTATGCGGCATCAGCACATCCCACGTATGACCTTTGGAAAAGGGTCTGCAGATTGACTAACTGACATAATGTGAATTGCAAAGATGAACAGAAAAAATAGAAAATAGTGTTATATCAGTCCTTAATCCTGTAGCATTTATTATACTTACTTTGACTTGCTCCCTTGAATGTAGTTACCATTAAATTCAAAACGTAAGAATTTGTACAAATTAGGTACAAGCATTTTCAATTGCACAATATAAGTATTGACTCTTCTATGTTAACATAATATACCAGAAATACTTTTACAATTTTGTGTTAGTACCCAGAAGGAACACAAACATTTTTATGCATGCATGTTAATATTTATAAAATTATATATGAAATTCACGTAGACACAGTCAGTTTTATGCCTTGTACATTTAGATGTATTTACTTCCTTGTATGGAAGGTGTTAAACAAAAGTTATCTTTATGCAAAGCACAAAATTGCAGTGGAAGAGAAGGGAATGGTGCCCTGTTTATCTAGGAAAATTATCTTCCTTAAAATTTTTCCCAGATGAGAGCTCTGGCTCCACTGCCATAGAGAAGTCCATGCATAACAGTTTTGTGCCATAAGCCTATTATATTCCGGTGGCTGATTAATGCTATGTTAGATTTTTGTTTGCAATTTTTAATTTGTAGAGTGATTGTTCAAAATTGTGTGTCCTGTTTCACTTGAAAAGTACCTAGACTAGTGTTCCTATAACATGAAAGTTTTAGAAATTGTTTGTCACTTAGAATTTTTGGCAGTTTCGTTCTGTGTTTAACTGTTGGGTTCCTAAAGCAAAACAGATGTTAGAAATTATTGAGGAAGGGAATAGAGGACAAACCACAAGCCTGTGACAAACAAATGTACCAGACTGCAAGGCTGCAAGTACTCTGGTTGGGCTGTTAAGCCCCTTTTCCTACACTTAAGTTCAGAAGTCTTTTAAGCGTTGGTGCCTAACGCTACATGGTGTATATAGACAATATAATAGTTATTCACTGCCTTCTACAACGCATCAGATTGAAGGGGATAAGGAAAGACATCCTTGTGACTTCTGAGAAGCTGTCACTGAAGTAAGTACTGCTCAAGAGAGGATAAGTGATCCTGTGACACCTTTAATGCTGAAAAGTAATTTAAAGAGTAAAAAAATACACAGAAGCCTTAATTGTTTAGGGAAAATTATTGCTACTTAGCTAAGAAAAGAGAAAAAACACACCCTGTAATGAATGGTAATGGCCTCAGTTGGGGGCAAACAGTGGTGTGCCAAAGTCTGTCATTTTCATCAATCTGTGAGGCAATTTATTTCCAAGAGCACTGAGTGTACTATGTGTAAAGCATAACAAATATTATAAAGTTTTTCAGCGTATTATCAGATTCCACTTGCTTCAAGAGAACTGGGCCTTGAATAAGTATCAAGTTACCTCATATCTAAGAAAGAAACAAATGCAGTGGTCTTTTGCTGTAAACAGTTTCTTTATAAAATTTTTGTTAAAAAGTTAGAATTATTTCACGGAACATTGAATTGTGTTGGATTCTGTTATTTTGAAATAAATTGAAGGAGTATGGAAGGATTGCATTGAAAAAGAACGCCAAACATCTGAACTCTTGTTTGTGCAATGTTGTTATATTGAAATTAATGTTTCCTGTTCCATCTTTAAAATCATGCCACATTTCAAGCCAGCACAGTCTAAACTGTCTTCATTCAGAAAATATGAAATATATTTAATATAGGAAAAATCCTAATGTATTGAGAACACAAGTTTCATAAGTACAGTTCTGAAAATCTTGAAGACATTACGCAGTAGCAGATATTTCATACTTGGAGAACCATGTGCTTCTGAAATTACATTCAGTAATAATTCTTGCCAGTTCCTATATGCAAAGGATTACAATTTAGTGCTCTAGGAAGATGAAAGTCTTTGTAGTCCTTTGGAATAGCACATAAAAGGATTTTTATTTCTTGGCACAGCAACCTCTTAGGAGAAAGTTCTGAGAGAAACTTGAAACTTTTTTTCTCCTTTACATTGTTATTTAAAGGAATTATCAGCTTAGCAGGAATATCAATATTGGCACGCAAGACAAAGAATTGAGGAAAATGAAGACTTTTGCACAGCAAAGACTGTTGACCCCTGTGATCATGTGTATTCCATGTATGTTTTTAGTTCATGCTACTTTTCATCCCAGCACAATCTGAAAACTGAATGCATGTTATAGAAACCAAATATGATCACTGTAGTAGAGGTTTTTCCCTTCTCTTGAATGCATGCTGATATAGTCTGGCCATTCAAATAATCTGTAGTGTTCAAGGAGTGTGGAGAGGTTGTACATCTAGGCAAGAAAAACAAGCCATGGAAGTAACAGTGAAGATCCATAGAACTGACTCACAAAATTTCATAGCCCTGGGTGGTGTCTGGTAAAGAGCTGTATCCAGAATAGAGGATTTTATCTAGGCATCATTGTTACTGAGCTGTATAAATTGTTTTGTGCACATATGTACTTCATACATTGATGCAAATCTTAAGTTAGATTTTCAGAATCTTTATAGATACTAATTATGGGGATTTTTTTTTTTTCAAATTCATCCTCTAACACTTCAGGACTGGACTTAATGCTTTGAATGTAAGTAACATTATGAAATTATAGGTTGATTTTATATTACAGTTGAATAAAGTGTACTGAATAAAGTGCAGTGAAACTGAAAATTCTACTATTATATAAGTTCATAATTTACTTTCCTAATTTAAGTAGAATTCTAGTTGTATATGTGAAATACTAGGGCCTGAACAGTGAGGCCCTGAACCAAAGTTGACCTCTAGGTGAACCTCACAACCTAACAATATACCTAATATGTATAGTATTGATCACATATGCAATGTATAACCTTATGAATATATACCAATTTATAAAAGCTTTTGTTGTAACGCTTATAGAGAATTGCTGTAACACTTGCTGTAAAATAATAGTTGTGTTAACGGTAGCCCCACTTGCCAAAAAGAGATATACCTGTCTCAAACCTTCAAACAGACCTCTATGTGACAGAATGTAGGAGGGCGGTGACGGGCTTTGTTTAGAGACGCATGATCAAAGATAAGCAGATACCTTTACTTCTTCTTAACTTTTTCTCGAGTTCTGGCCAAGCGCAGGAAAAAGTTAACAAGGAAAAAAAAAAACTACAGATGTTTTTCACAGCTTAAGATATAAAGTTGTTTATTTAACTGTATGAAAGCAGGGACAGTTTGCAGGGAAATTTGGAAACCTCATCTAATCAGTGGACGCACTGTATAGAGATTTCCCAATTGCCGGGATGAGTTCTCCAAATCCTTCACTGTAAGCGGGCTCCCCAGAGTCTGTGGATCTGGATGATGGTAACAGAGGGCAATTGGTGATGTATCTTTCTTAATTACTATCGCTAACTCTATGTAGTAATGATTAGGGGCGTTACTTTACTTTCTGCTTGCTATGGTAGCTTGCTTGTTGTCTTGCTGCTTTACCTTATCTTGCTTTATTTTCTCTGTACTGTTTTCCTCATTACTTTGTCACTTTGGACATAAGTAAAAATAAGTTTACTTTTTTTTGGTGCCTGTGTCTTCTGTGCTATCCCCGTTGATTGGCAAAACAATATGCTTGTAATTATACTAAGAAATTTGGTATAGGAAAGTAAGGCTAAGATTGCTTAGTGTTCAACAGATTATCGTCTTGTAATACAGAAGAGTTGTTAAATTGGGAAAAGAAGAAAACTCAGTTGTGATTTTGATAGACTTTCAGTGCGATTTCTTTTTAGCTTTTCTGTGCTTAGTGCTTAAGTTCATCATAGACGTTGCATCTCAGAGGCTGATAATTCAACGCAAAGTTTGCATTTTACTCTCCCAGTTGAGTTGACCTTCACTAACTGTGTGTATTGCACTTGCCTGGTTCATATCATAGTGTCAGCAGAATCCTTTGGCTAAAATACAGACCTTAATTCAGTTAAGGTCATCTATGAACTTATATACTCATTTTCCTCTATTTACTGCATATTGTCAATCTAAAATCAATATCAATTGCAAGTAAAATAATAATAATGGTATTCAAATGTATAACAAATGTTTAGATGTAGGATATTAAAATTCTTAAAAATTATTTTAGTCTCAACATCTTGTGAGGTTTTCCATCATAGACACAACTTCAAAACTTTTTTTCTTATATGTCAACAATGTTTCAGACTCAAGATTTTACATACCCAAACTCTATGAAGAACTTGATTTGATTGTTTAGGGATTAATCCAAATTGCATTGTGGTAACATAGTTCGTTGATAGCAGAGCTGGTTGATGAATATGTAACTGAGTTAGATAAAAAATGCCTTTGAATATTTTTCCACATGAAAGTTGTATTTTCAGAATAGAAAAATATAAATGCCTGTATCACCTGATAACTGCGTCTCTTTTTATCGTACGTATGTTTTTATATTTTTTTGCATCAACAAAGGTGAAAATTATGGCTATATTTTTGGGGGGGAGGGCTGCTGAACATATCTGATGATTTAACTAGAAATCTGTTCTACAAAATCTTATTTTTATTCCTCCTATGGGGAAAAATAGTATGTATTCAATTTTAGATGATAAGCAATTCAGCTCTTCTTATCTAGAAGCTGACCACTGCACTATGATGATTCATGGTTTATTCTGAGTAGTTACAGGATATGATTCTGCTTTATCTTCCATTCAAAGGACATGGAGTGGAATCGAATAATTGACCACATGTAAATGCAGAGGATGTGTAAAGTCTAGTATGGCTATTGGAACGTGGATATCTGATTTTAAAACCTTGAAAATTAAATTCCATCTCTCTGTCAGTGCTTAAATTTAGGAAGCCACAAATCTACTATCTTACATGCTTTCTGTTTACATGCTTCCCATTGATTCTTTTTTGTTTTGTTTTCTGTTTTCTTTTACTAATGTATTGTCTGCTCCTAAATTTTAGGTAGAAAACTAGTAGTACCTAAAGAATACTGCAGTTTTTCATCATTATTTATTACTGTTAATTCCTTATTTCAAAATGCAGAAAAAATATAGAATACAGTACAGTCATCACTGAAGTATTTTTTCTCTTTTATGTGCTGCAATGCATCTGATTCCTTAGGTGTTCTCCTCCGTTCCTCAGGAAATAAATGAAAATACAACTTTGGATGTGTCTGCTTGGATTGGAGTACTTTTTGATACAGAATCCCAGTAATGAAAGGAATTTGAAATGTACTGTTTCCTTTGCAGTTAATCTTCTTTTTTGACAGTTGTGTGTTAGCTTGATCTTTGATTTTCAAACATTTTGTGGTAAAGCTGAAATTACATTAACCTTTTCATAGTTTATCTCTTGATATCCATTCAGTAGGATCAAAGTAGTTTCCGATGTTCAAATAATTCCAGGCAAAAATTTAAAGTAAAAGAAAACTTTTCACTAAGCTGTAGTTAAGGCTGTTAGTATATCTCAGTAGGTTAGGGGAAATTATACTAAAGAGAAAATCCTCCTTTACCATCACAACTAAGAAGCTCATTATGAACAGCAAAACTAGTGCTATTTTTCAGTTAAAAGAAATGAATTTATTTTGTGCAAAACCTCTTTATGGAGGAGGTCTCAAAGTACAGAGGGTTTTAATGCCTCAAAGCACAGGACATGCATAGGAAAAATATGCTTTCAGGATGACTGCTCAGTAGGTGCACTATGTTACACTTTTCTTCTCATATCTTATTACAAGTATTTAACACTTTAATTTAAAATCAAATTTTCATTGAATTCTCTTTTATTTTAAAAGTAAGCCACAACCTGTGTTGAAAACAGGTTTTTAAAACTATTAGATGGGGTACTTTTTTAAAATTTAATTTATGAGAAATATAAATAGCAAATAGCTTCATATTAATCATTGAAGAACATGTGCTTTGCTTGTGTCACTGGAATGCAGATACATAAGGCTTCTGTATTAAAAATTGTGCTGCAGAGCTACACAAAATTTGCTGACTTGAAAGCCTGCATGGAAGGAAGAACAGTAATTAAATCTGTTATCCTCCAGAGAAAGTTAAGAGGTATGATGTGTGTAATCCTTTTATTGTATATGGAATGGAGAAACATGGGCTTAAAGGAGATTAGAGGCTGAATGATGTGTAAATGGAATAACTAAAAGCAACAAGTACTATACTACGAGTGATATCTTCTGTGCAAAAACTCATTTGCATTTCGAAGTTGAGCTTGAAATTCTTTTCTTTACAAGAACATTGTTTTTTTAGTGCTTAGACAGATGAAATTTTTGAAAATTAAATGTGTATGCTGGTTCTGTGTAGGAAAGCGTCTTTCCATCTTTCAAATTTTTAGCATATTTGTATACCTGTTACTTCACCATGATATTAACATTGTTATGAATGCATGTATTTTTTGACCATGACATTTTGAATCACAGTAAATGGAGTATGGTTTTTCTATTGATTATCATGTTTGTTATGCTCTTTTAAAACCAGTTTATCACTGCTGAAGGGAAAACCTTTCGTTTTTTTTTTTTATAAACCAAAATAGCTTATATAGCTTTAGAGCTATCCACTTTTTTATCTGAGCACAAGTAAGGTAGTACTAGATTTGACAAGTATTTCATTTAGTGAAGAATATTGATGGCTAATTTTTTTCAGAAAATTTCAAAGTCAATGTATTATACTCCTTACCAATACCTTCTTGAGGTAAACTGTAGATGCTGACTTTTTTTAAAATGGTAAGAAACATTTTAAAGATATTTAAGCCTGTTTTACACAATTGTTATAGAAGTACAGTTAAAATGATTGAACAATTATTTTATGAAGGTCCTTTTATTTATTTTTGTAAAAATTGCTACATGCTAGTTCTGCATGCCAGAGGTTCAACTTAATCTTTGTTCTAAGAGATTGGATTTGTCGTCACAGGGATATTGCAACTGATTAGTTACCTGACGTTTACCAGAAAGTGCATAAATACAGAAAAGGTGAACACTAGTTCTAACCTGTATGATATAGCAGATGTTAAGATGATCCTGGCTGGGACACTTTACTGGAACACTGCAGGGTCCTGTAGTTTGCTCATCACCAGGCCAGATATAGGTGTAAGAGATTTAAATCTCTAGCTGAATAAACCTCATTGAGGATACAAAATTTTAAAACTTCTGAGAAGTACATAAACATAGAAAGTTAAATGGATGTTGGACATACCAGAATTGCAGCACAGGTGTAGACCAGTGGTGTAGCTTGTGTGCAGGTCTGAAGCATCTGACATGAATAGGATCTATGCACAGGCTGTAGTGCAAAGTGAAAACATAAAAAATTGCAGCAAGTCTTTTCCAAAGTCATCTTATTATGCTAAAGCTACACTAGCACCCATAAGAGAAGTGATTCACAAATTCCAAACAGATGTTGAAAATCTGGCATGTATCATCTTGCTTTGAATGACTTTAGGAATGGATATCAAGACAACACATTGTAAACAAAACATTTTTCGTAGCAGTTTTTTTAAATGCACTTTACCCCACTTTGGGTTGGTTAGAATGCATAATATACCTAAACACCACTTGTAGATAAATCTGATTTGATAGTGTCCTAAGACTGCCTTCAAACACTGCAGAAAAATCTTTCCTAACCGGTCTTCTTCTTTGAGATGATGTGGTATGGAAGCAGAGTTTAATTACATAAAATATTTTGACTTTCGTGTTTAGTAGCATGTGTGCTTTATAGAAATATCAATATTAACTTTTAATACTTATTCTTAATGCCGTATTTTTCCCCTTCATGGAAAGGCTATCATCCTTATCTTAATTTTTTGATAATAATGTAGTAAATGTTATTCTATATTGTAGCCAAAATACTGTTCTTCTAAATTTTTGTTTTGAAGTTTGTCTCAAATTGCATAGTTAATTGCATCATAATTTATATAATTTCCTATTTGCCTGTGTAACATAATTGCATAAAGTGATTTCCTTATTGCACTTCATACACATCTTTTCCAATGTTTATAATGCTTAATTATCAGCATTACCACTATTTTGCATGGCACAAATATTTTTGACACACTTTCTCCATCTCTTCGTGCCTTTTGTATATGCAGATATGCAATATTCTCTCTTGAATACTTGTATGTCACATATGTCACTCTTTTTTTCCCCTCGCTCTCTTTCAAATGAATTTGTTACTTCGACACCTTTATTTTGTTTTTTGTACAAGATAAATACTGCTGCTGAAAACTTCCATTTTCACCTCAGGCATTCAGTATGCTCTGGCTAGTCTCACATTTTTTTCTACTGCTCAACTGTCTATCGTAAAGTAATTTTGTATTTCTTCGCATTTGGTCCCTTAAGAATGTATTCTTTAGCATGCACCTTGATTGGCGAGTTGCTCACCATTTGTTATGCACACATTGTCCACTTGTCAATAGCTAAAAAAGCATCTTAGTTCTTTCTCAACAAACCTTTTATTTTTTTTCAGAGATGAGAAGTCTCATCTCTGAAAACAACAAAAAAAATCCCAACCTTCAGGCAGAGAAGTTCTTCTATTTTTGATGTCAGAATTTTTTTTTTTTTTTTCAATAAGCTTACTGCTAATATTCTAGAAGAAAAGCAAGCTTGTTTCCTGATATGGACAAAAGTAAATAAGCTGTCATATTTAGATACTGTAGTGGTTTGTGAATGCAATGAGTATTTTCTAAACACAGTTTTCTTAATTTTTGTTAATTTTGATGTTATCTAAAACCTGCTGTTTTCAGAACCTTTGGAAATGTTTGTTATTGTACGTATAAATAAGCACTACTACAGAAATTCTTTAACAGAAGTTTATTTCATGAAGGGAAATTATATGTTAACGCATATTTTTAAGCTTATTTGAAAAACTACAGATTTTTGGTCTTTACTAAGAAAAAAGCTGAATCCAATTAATTTTAGAGTTATGCTGAAAAATCTTTCTGAAATGCTCATTTTATTTTCATTGGAAGTTCTGACTGGCAAGTGTGTAGTAGTAAAGTTGACCTTAAATAAAAAAACGCATTAATTTTTCAATATTCTGGTGATACGTAATTAATTCATGTTAACATATTGATAAATAAAATCTTTAAAAGGTTTTGAGTTAATTATAGGTAGAAGGCTTTTAATTTTAATTTTTAAGTACAGTGTATATTTTGGTATGTTTGCAGTTTATCTTTCCTACAATATTTTATGTAGATAATAAGTTTAGAATTTCAAATTTGGAGGAAAAGCATGTAAAAGAATAATCTTTCATTCCTTTCTGATCCTAGATTTCTGATTAATTTATTTTAATGTATTTAATTTACATAAGTAAATAATTTTGTAATTTGGTCAATACGTTTTTCTGTAGAGAAAAATATATAATTTCAAGGGTCTTGTGACACTAGTAGATTTGAAAAATCAAGTCTTCTGGAAAAATACTGCTGTAAAAATATAGTCCCACATAAATGTATTTTATATTATGTAAGTCTGCTTACTATAGGCATATAGGAATTCAGCTGAATTCTGCTTCTATTGTAATAAAATCTGAATTCTCCTGTGAAAACAAGATCAGTTGTTTAACAATTTTTAATGTAAAAACTTGACATATTGTTAATATATAGTGTATGTGAACAAATAAAGATTTTACAGAAACAATAGTACATAGTTTTCTGTGAAAGAAATAGGCTTGTATTTTTTCTGCTATAGTTTGCATAACTTAAATATTCATGAAGCCCAATAGTTTCACAACGAATCAAATTTAATTAAATAATGCATTTTCACAACTTACAAGGTTTATTAAAGGTTTATTTGTTCATGCAAATTAAAGTGTTAGAGTAAAAATCCACATGAAACTTGGCACTAAAATTTTAAAAAAATATATTGGAAGATTTCTTGCCGTACTGCAGTACCTTGCCATTTTTAAACGGCTCAGCTTGTCATTTATAGTCTTTAATGAAACAAGGGAGGAGGCTATTTATTTGCATAATAGGACATAATTTGCTGTGGTGAGGTTTTAATTATTTATAGGTTGTCTAAAATATTTAAAATGGCATCACTAAGGAGCATGAAATGTTGGATAATGCCTTCATTTCAGGTTTCCCACTGTTTCCTTTATGGGTCAAGCGTTTTATTTGTAATTAGCATATAAGCATAGTAGCTTTAGAAACACAAGGAAAACAAATTTGTTTCAGTATGTTTGCAACGTGTGCAATTCAAAACTGGCAAAAGTCTTTGGGAGCAATCAAAGGTGTGGAACGTGCAAAAGAGGTGCAGCTAGAAGGAAAAAGATTGATCAGATGTGTGAAATAGACCTAATGCTTAGTTCTGCTCAAGTACAGCTTTATCACTACATGTTCACCTTTCCGCCTTTGTATATAATTTTCTACAATATTTACCTGTATTTCTTAATTATTTTCACTACATTATTTAATATTATTTTATTAATTTACACTGTATTATTCTTGTAATGCATATAGCAAAGAAATATTTTTTGAAAAATATCAAGTTCTGTATTATTCCTATTTGTAGCTTGTTTTAAATTACTCCAAAACATTGATGCATTTTGAGAGATTTCACTCATATAATACAGAAAACTGCCTGCTGTTGGAGTCATCTCTATAAAGCGTTGAAAGCAAGGTCAAGAGAAAGGAACAGGAATTCTTGCTTTCAGGAAAATTAAATGATAGAGTTGATTTTTCTTGTGGTTTGAACATTCATGAAGATATATATAGATATATAGACTATCAGGTCAAATTTAGTTGGGCATGTTAATTGGGTATGTTTTCCTTCTTATTACATTTTACGTCACACAGTGCAGTCCAACATGGTTTGAAAAGCAATCACGTCAATGTTATAATACCAATCAGGGTAATTTTCTTTCATACATTCACACTTATTAAATCTGAAGGTCTGTGTGCTTTCTATATAAAGGATTACATTAGAAAAGCAAGAGTTTTGTGTATGTGACAATTACAGAAAAATGTAGCCCTTAATGCATCAGAGATGTCTGCAGAGGGACATGAATTTAGACTATGGGAAAAATTCAGGAAAATTCTGTCCTTGATGTATTTCATATGTTGTAGCTGGTCCTTCCCTCTAGTGTGGTTAGAACCCTCTGGATGATAGCTTTACCCTCAAGCATATTGGTTGCTCTCCTCAGTTAGGTGTTACATGCAAGCTTTTTGAGCAGACACTCCATTGCCTCCTCCACTAAAAAGATGTTAAGCAGAACAGGTCCTACAATAACATCTGCAATACACCACTTGTTACTGGCCTCCAAATAGGGTATGACGCATGAAGCATCCTTTGAGCCTGATCATCCAATCAGTGTTGTAACCACCTGGCTGTCCACTCACCCAGACTTTCATGTTGTAACTTGGATACATGATTAATTTAATTCTCCATAATTTGACCTAACTGGACGTGTAGGGAACCCTGAGTACAATTAAAGCACTAATAACAGTTGCAAAAACATAAACTCTTCTTCAGAGAACTACTTCAAGAAAAATTAATCAGTACTTCCAATCTACTATATAGCAATATAAGATGAGAAAACTGCAAGGAGAGCAGGTACTAATTTTATGGAACTACTGAGTATATGACATAATCCAAAGTATCATACAATTCAATTAATTAATTAGAGAAAATATATTATTAGAACAAATATTTTCAAAACAATTGTCTTGGTTTCTTCCACCATTGTAGTCTCCAAGCATCTTTAAATTCTAAAATATGAAATCAGCTGTTGATGTTTTCTACCTTTATCTCTAGAGCCTTATAGTGTGGCTTCCTGAATATCACATTTAATGTTTTATTGTTCCACCTGAAAATTATTTTTTTTCTCATTCTGGGATACTTTCTTCAGTTCATTAATGATTTAAATTAGATCAATGCAATATTCAGTAATTCGTTCTGGTTTTTACATTTTAGTTTCAAATGGAAGTCTTAAAACATTGTTTATATTTAAAATCTCTGTTCTCACTTGTTCTGCAGTCCTATCCAATTATCAGCTACCAGCTTCAAGCTATTTCTGATGGTTTTCTGCAGTCTTATTTATCAAAGCATAACAGAAAAACATCCTTGATGCGTCACCATCAATTTTATGTTAAGCTTTTTCAAGGTTCAGTTAAAGTTGTTACATATTTAACAGACACCTCAGCAATTTTTATAAGAGCTTCTGGGCTTTCTTGAATTGCAAACCTGACATTAGAATTCCAGTTGTTTTATAGTTTAAGGTACCTAAACTTTTGATAGCAGATTGCTATCCAAAAAGTTGTGGATGCCCCATCATTGGATGTGTTCAAGGCCAGGCTGGAAGGAGCTTTGAGCAACTTGGTGTAGGGATAGATGTCATGGCTCATGGCAGAGGGGTTGGACTACATGCTCTTTAAGGGTCCCTTCCAACCCAAACCATTCTGTGATTCTGACTGTATGACTCTTCTCTCTGGTGAGTTTCCCAGAAAAAACGTGAGCAATGCTGTTAATTTTTATTGTAAAGATAAAAAAATTCTATCTTTATCTTAAGCTTTTTAAAGGAATTTTGAACGTTTAATTTTCTTCTTAACACACTCTTCCTTCAAAGCCAGTGTTTAGAGTCACAGAGACCATGGATGTGCACCAAATGTCAGATTTGCCAGTCTTGATTTCATGATTTTTTTTCTCTATAAAGTAGTGAATTTTGCCCTGGGAGGGCCTAAGAACACAATAATTTCTGTAATAATTTTGGCATATAAATAAATTGCTTAGTTTCTTAATAGGTTTTATGTTTTATTTTGGTTTTATTATTATCAGTTTGCCAAGCGCAACTTGTCAGTTGTGGCAGATCATGGACAAAATGCCTACAGTGGAAAACTATCTGTCTTATAGGAGACAAAAGAGAGTGTTTGTTGGACCCGTGCAACTGACCCCAGCTTCCTAACTCCAGTTAGCAGTCAAGAAATGTTTCCAGGTCAATTTCATTCTTAGATTAATGGTAGCAATGGTTTTGGCTAATTAATCACACAAATTTAAGAAAAGAAAATGTACAGCAGGCTGTCAAGTTTGTTGCTAAGAATTTGTGTTCTCCTTAAGCATATACCTTATGTTACATACTCCAAGTATTTTGAATGCCTTTTTTATCTGTAGTCATAATTAAGGAAGTTGTGATTTCTCTGTTGAAAGAACCAAATTTTTAGTTTCATCTCTGACAACTTCTTTCTAATATTTATTTCTTTACAATGAATGTGATTATTCCAACAGACTTTTAACCAAACCATTGTTATTGTGTTTCCTGGCAGAGGATCTGCTCTGCCATTTGTCTGTCTCTCCTTAATATGTTCTTTGACTCAGAGGTCAACCTTTTTCCCACCCTGGAGAAACTGGAATATATCTAAGGCAAATTAGGCACTACTTTTTTTTTTTTAGTATATTAGCATATTGGAGATTAAAAAAAAGTTTAGAGGCTGGAAACATTAATATTAATATTTAAAAATCACACATTTTCATTGTTATGAGTTTATTAAAAATTGCTGTTGCTTTGTTTATCTGAAGCCACTCTGAAAAAAAGTCAACATTACTTAGTAGAACTTGAAATTTTACCTTATTATTGAAGCTACCCTTCCTCTTGAATACTGATCTTACTACTTTCCATATGACTTTTCTTTCTTTTGCATTACTCTGTTTTGGGCTCTCCCATTTTTTTAGTGTTTGCATTCCCATTCTAACTTTGAAATTACCTATATATAGAATTCTGGAAGTTGTAAAATTATTTCTTCACTTTCCTCTTTTTCTCCTTTTCCAGTGAAGATATAAACCTATTTTCTCCAGATCTGGTAGGGAATAAAAAGTATTCTTTTGAAATGAGAATCTCACTGAATAGCTGCTTTTGCCTAGATACATTTGCAAAGGGGTGCAAAACCTTCTCATAGTAATAATTCACTAGGCATTTACAAATATGTTAATCAATGAAAACTTATCTTAACAATTCTTTTTTTACTTATATGCTTTGTCAAAGTATAAGTTTTGTATTTGTCATGAAGGATGTTAGTATTGTGTCATGCACTATTTTAGGTTATCACTCAAAAACATTGAGTAGAATAGTTTTGACCATCAGTGTTATTGAATTTCTGTAGCATGAAATTAGTTGAATAACTTACACATTACAAGAATAACAGAGCTTTGTGCAATTTATTTTGCATTGCAGATGTTGACAGTTGTTCCATATTTGAAAATGAGAATGCTAACCCACACAGTTTAACTCTCTTGACATGATGATGATAACTTGAAGAAAAATGAACTGGAATGGATACTTAAAAATATAAAATATTCTAAGTTTAGTTCCAAAATTAGTTGACCTTACTTAACCAAAGATATCTTGTCGAGTTATATGGGAAATGGAGCAAGAATTTCAAATGTGCTATCATGCTATTTACTTAACATTTAGGAAATCAGAGAACCTGGATTCTAAGCTGATATTCATTAACATATTCAGCGTGAAAGTAGTGAACGTTTCCCTGACTGGATTATCGTGCCAGCATTTCTCATTTATATTCTTCATTTATCTGATTTTTGTTTGTTTTTTACAGATTTAGAGATTTGTTATTCCAAATTTAAGTGCCACCATAATTAGTATCTGATTAGGTGAATGTAAATCAAACACCTACGGCAATTGCAGCTGTCCTAAACCTTGGAGCATATGCTAAAACCAAGATGATGATGGCACAAACTAATACTATGCCTGCTTAGAAAAGCTTTAAAACACCAGAACTTGACAGCTATAAAGTTATAATTAAGACAAATTTTAGATTTTTTTAAATGTTTAATTAAATGGAAGACATTATGCAGCTTTTAACTTCAGGGACAGGGATTGATGTTCACAGGTTATAAGTCTAGTGCTTTTTTTTTTTTTTTTTCTTTGAGATACATCGTTCACTTCTTATTCCAAAAGTTCACTTCTGTTTTGCTTCTATAATCACTTTGATTGTTCAGAAGTACTATGTTGCTTTCCGTTTAAGCCTTTGCAACAAGCTTCATTGTATTCTCCTTCTGTTAAGGTAGCTTTGGGTATAGCAGTTATTTCTCATTAATAAATTAGAAAATGGCTTTAAATTCCTTTAGCTTTTCATTTTATTCCAAAGATAAATTACTGTGCCTCCGTAAAACCTTGTCTGAAAAAACCTTCCCTCAAATGCACTCATATTTTTGTGCAAGCCTCAAAGTTCCTGTGTTAAAACTGAGTTTGTTCTGATCACATTCTAAGGTTGAAAAGCTTTGGCAAATGTGGGATTTTCTGTTTTATCTGAGCAAAACCATTAAAAAATCTGTTCTGTGTGAAAGTCCAGAAACAGGGATGAACTATGTCCTGAACTACTTTGTTCTGATGAATCATAATTTGCTGCATGTGAGAGGATTATAGATCAAAGGCTTTTTCTGTCTGGAACTGTTTCTGTCACTTGGTGAGGAAACAACATATAGAGACAAAACCAATATGGCATTACTTTGCATTCATATCCTTACTGACCATTGCACAGGGGCATAGAAGCACCCAAGATTAACTAATTTTGATCATATTTTGTAAGCACGCTGCATTGGCAAGCTGTGCCAATTTTAAGAGCTATTTGCAGTTCTTTCCTCTTGTTATCTTCACTATTTACATCGGTCATGTGTAATCTGGGAATTCTGTGAGTTTTACTCATTTTTAAGTTGTTATATTTATCCCACCAACTCAGAAATTCTCTCTTCTCCTTCAAGGAAGACAAGCAGATAGTAACTGTCACAGAAGATTCACTAACTTACACTGATCCCATAGCATAACATTTGAAGGATTACAAAAAACTATTTTATTAGAATACAGTGAAGGAGGTTTACCAGGGCAACACTTTTCCTCACAAGACAGACACTCTGTTGTCAAGATAGCACACTTATAAAAAGTGATCTATGCCTATCTCACACTTCCAGTACAGTATCAATATACATGTCCAAATGTTGCAAACTATTTTACCATGTTTGCCTAAACAGCTGTCAAGTCATTTTCTTCCGCTAAGTTATTTAAAATAAGTTTCTAGTTTAGGTTTCTTTAAAAAAAAAAAATCAGTTTCTTTCTATTCCCTGATGATCTTCTTTATTATAAAGGTCTAAAACTTATATCTGATGGTGTTATTAATTTTTTATTCTCATCTTTTCCCCACCTCGTCCGTTTTGTTTTTCTAAGATTGTTTTGATTTGAATTTATCTCTTTTTTTCACGGATTATTATAGCTCTGCTGTTTAGTGCTCAAAGAAAGACTGTTCCTCTAAAGATACCTCTGTGGCCTTCATCTTAGAGGCAGACTTCCTACAGCAAGGCTTGTCTTCTGTGTTTTTTTAAATATTGAAAGGCTATAACAAGCAATAAACAATACCATGACAAAAGGAGGTTACACACACTCTTGGCAGACTTATTATTAGCAAGCTTTTTTGGAAGAAAGATGGTACCTAAAATAACTGTACCTGCTGAATAAATCATAGAAACGATCTGCAAATAACCACTTAGAAAAATACAGTATTACCAGTGTGACCATTCAGAAATCATTAGTCTACCTTAAATTTATTTTAATCTTGAAATTTAATATATATACACACAGGTGTATGCATGATATATGTGTGTGTGTGTATTTGTGTACCTGTGTGGGATGGAGTATCTTTAGTTTATGTAAATTTTAGTTTGCCTTCTGTTGTTGAGAAGAAGAGGTACACTTGTACCCATGCTAGCAGGCATTTTTAAAGAAAAGCTGATTTTTATATAATTATGGCTCTAAGGGTCTACTCTTAGCACAAACAGAATTATGTTTAGCAATACTACTGTCACTGTTACATGAATTAGGTTATTTTCTCAACTTTGTAAAGTTAAGAGTTTATTTGAATGTTCTTGAGCAAAATCTGCACTGTGTATTATTATTCTAAAGTTTCCTGGGCAGGGGAAGTACTTTACCAATTTATAAACTTATTTCTGTAAGCTGAATTCGTATACCTCTTCTCCAGTGGTACACTGAAATATCAATTTAGCTTTCCTGCAACAGGAAGGTTTTACACATCTCAGAGAAATTCCTGTTCAGGGAAGGTGGCTTTTGGAGTTGGAGAAAGACTAGAATTCATTTCAGCCAGGGGCTAAATAGGTACTCCTCGTTGTAGAGTGTACATAGTGGATATAGTCATTGACATATCTTGTAGCTATCTTGTCATGTTCTCCTAGCAGCTAGCGTGCTGTTCTCTGCAGTGGATAAGCCCCTTGAGTTATTTATAGAAAATTTGTAGCATCTTTCTGTTGCTGTAGCTTTCACATGCCATCATGATGCTGGCAAGCTGCATCATGGGTATAGACAGGCATCAACTAACAGCAAGCAAAGGTAGATGAGCTGGCTGTGAATCCCCAGTGGGACATGTGTCACAGTTTCCCTGCGCTTTATCAGGACCCCTGACCTTAATTCATACCATTGGTAAACCTGGCCCTGTGCATGGAAGTTTAGTTCCTTGCAGTAAGTTGTGCTTCAGTGGTCTATAGCTATCGTTGTACATGCTATTCTCTACTGGTGAGATGCGTACTGTTAAGTTACCCCACTGGGAAGGCATAGTTCTGCAGTCGTTGTGTCACAGTCCATTTGGATCTCTCAAATTTACAGTACAATGTACTCTGTGAATTAATTTCTCTTTATGAGCTCATTAAGAAATATAAGAAACAAACAAGAGCAAAGAAGGGTTCTTGCCTAGGACTTGCCAAGACTAGTCTTATATGAATTCCCTTACTTAACCACTCGGTTCGTATGATTTCATAACTTAAAACCCATGACTCTTAATTCATGCACCTATGAGCAAAAACTAGTTACCTAGCCGACAGTGAGCTTCCATGTCTGTACCACACCATGAAGCAGGAGAGCCTCAGCAGTCCAGCTGCAGTTGGATCTGCTTCAAAAGCTTTTTTGGGTAGTCTGATGTTTTATACCTTCCAGCTTGTAATTTTGGTCTATACTATTTCTGTATGTTAGGAGATTCTGATGAAACTACCAGAAAATCAAAATGCAAAGATGATGGCTGCGGGGGACAGCAACCTGCAGGTGATAATAGCTGCACGGTGGCCTTTTAGCTCTTTCTGGCCACCTCTCTTGCCTAAGTGTGTCCCTTGCTTTCACCTAGTGGTGCTGTTCCGAGACTACATCAGGCCTTAGCATGAGCTGTGTTAGCCAAAATCTGAGCAGGAGATGAGTGAACAGACACTCGGTCATAGTTTCTTTTTTACCAATGCCAATGAAACAAAGAAATCGGATGTCTTCAACTCTTTGAATTTAGGCATCTGGTGTCATATCCAACACCTTGGAATACCCAAGAATCCACATAGAGGTGACAGAAGTGATTCATGGGAAATTAATACATTTCTGTGATTGTCATCATAAAATGGTTTTACAGTAGAGTTTAGTTTTTAGTTTTTTTAGAGTTAGTTTTTAGTTTTAATTTCTTCCTTCTGAAAAAATTCTTTTAATTTTCCTTTGCCAATTTCACTCAATAGAACACTCAAATATGTGCCTATGTTTAAGCATATGGTTAAGTGCAGAAAATTAATATAGTTTTGTTGCTAACAGTAATAGGAATCACCAAAACACTATGGTGAGAATTTCATGTATTAATTTGTTATTGCTCACCCCCACCTCCCCCAATCCTTTTGGCTGTTTTTGGGTCCCTGAACTTTACTCCTATGTCTTAGATAATGTGCCCTGTGCTTAGACACATCCCTGTGAGGCTTATACACCCGTGTGGCATATATCATAAAAACAAGACATACAGCTGTTTTATTAACCTAAATTTGTTTAGGAATTCTTTTAAATGATGGTTCTGTTTTTCTTATTTGATAGTTTTATTTCCTTATAAGAAAAAATATTTTGACAAAATGTTAGTGTACTCCATCTTTTTGGTTAGGTAGATTGTTATGAAGTATTTTTTCTACTGAAATGGAACTTGGTTTCATTTTTAATCTCATTAGATTGCATTAGTTAAGTCAAAATAGCTCACACTTGGAACAAAATAAAGAATGAAGATTTAAATAAAATTATCTTTATGATCCACAACACAGTTGAAGTGATGGTGTAAAAGCACAAGCATGGTTCTCATAATCTCTGAATAGTTTAATAAACATTAGAACTACTGAAGGAATATAGATCAATGTAAAATCAAAAAGTATATGTATAATGTTTATATAAAAGAATTGATAGGTTCAGTGTGATAAAATGGTGAATAAAGTATTTGAGTTTTTATTCTATGCAATTTTTGCATATATTTATGTTAATAAATGCTGTATCTATAGGAAAAGTTTAAAGAGGTGTGGATGACAATAATATGAGAGATCAAATTATTCTCATGTAGAAGTGATTAAGGTATTTTTATTTTACAGTTATTAAATTTGTATTATACTGTATCTTTTTAAACATTCTTTGTTCTCAGTATTAGCTGATAATGTTATTCCACTGTACTTAGAGCATAATGATTTAAGGAAGTTTACTCAGAGTTCACTGACTGATTTGTCAGAGAATTGTGGCTTATGTTCTATTAGAGTGGGTTTGGAGTGCTTAGCTAAACAAATTGTAAGTGACTTCTTTGAAATAAAGCTCCCTCCTGTGTAATTACTGCTATGTGAGACCTTTGTATGATCATAGCTAAGAGAAAAGCAAGAAAATGTGTGTTTTAATAATAACTAAAAGAAAAGGCAGATTTATATTTTCTATTACGTATTCATTGGAACATAGTTAAATGCATGCTGACTTTTGGTCTGTTAGCTTGTAGATAACAGACATTTGTTGTCATTTGTTAGTGGTGGTAGTAAGGATATATTTCATTTACATGGAGTCCTGATAAAATAATACTTTGACATAAAACCCTGTTCTGATTTTCATTGTGAAACATGCAGGTAGTCTTTTCCGAGTCATAAGTATTAAAATCAGTCAAAGAAGAAACGCCAAATATTTTTACTTTGTGCTAAAATTGCTAAGTCAGACAAAGAAATGTAGATAGATATAGATATTTTATACCTGTTCCAGGAATAGAAATAACAGATGTTTTTTGATCCCTTTTGAGTAGGGATCTATTTTTTTCAATTACATGTTATTTTTAAGCACTGTAACTTACATGCGTACAAAACCCAGTCAATGCCTCCTTATTCATTGGACTGAACATTAAATCTGTCATGGTCTTAATAGTTCAGTCACACAGAATCAACAGATGAAGAGTCTCGGGAAGTAGGTCCCTGAAATAAATCCAGTAGGTAGACCTTAGGATAGAATCCTCAGTGTTTCATCCTCATTTAAATTAGTGCCCTTAACTACTGTTACCAATCTGAAAAATCAAAATGTTCTTCTTACTCAAGGCCAGATTTTGCTCCATCCTTACTTTCTTTCACAGATGTAGTTTTGACAATAATGCAAAAATTTATAAAACCAGAGTGTAGATAGTTACAAAATACAGTACGAGAAGCAATGAACGAGCAATGTTGTAATTCATGAGCTGAGGTGAAAAAAATCTGTTTTTCTGCTTTTTCCCCAGAAGAATTCCACGTTTCTAGGCTATTTATCTCTGGAGACTACAACAGCTATGCAAGAGAGAGATCTGTCTCCATACCAAAAGTTAGAGAAGCTTTTCCTTTAGGCTTTACAAGAGACCACTCCTCCTGCAAGTTTTTGAAAATTCATTTTGTATGAATAATGTTGACATTTTTAGCAATACTCATATTGCTCATTTTAGTGGTCATCATGAAGAAAATCAGTATTTATCAATGCTTGCCATTATGTGATATGTTAGATATTTTCTACTCTAAATATTGTAAGAAATTACTGGAGTTATTAAATGACAGCCATGATTTAATGATTCACACAAAGATTTCTGAAGACTTTCATTCCTTACATGGGCAGTGCTTAATCTGGCAGTTAGAATGTGTTGCCCCCTTGTCAAAGATGCCTTCTGAAATATGATTATCTCCTGTAAAAATAGTTTTATTGAAATAAGTTTAGCTTGGGAAATTGCTTGAATTAAACTTAGGAATACAGTTTCTTCAGCTCCCCATGCAATCTCTTCTTTCTTTCTTTCTTTCTTTCTTTTTTTTTTTTTTTAAAGGTACACACTTCATTTACGTATAAAATTACAATGTTTACTTCAGGAAAAAGTATTCATTATTCAGTTTTTGCTTTCCTTCATTGCTTGCTTTGTGTCAACATTTAATATCTATTGTACATTATGTAAAGACTGCTGTGAATACAAAATGGTTAATTCCTTAATAGGATAAGCATGGCAGTTGTCATGCAAGTGCTGGAGTGCTTCATGAACATTAATAACTCTGTAATAAACATAAACATTAATAAACATGCTACTTATGAGGCTAAGGGATAGTCTACTTTACAAATAAAGAACAAAGAAACAGGGAAATTAAATGCAAAACCATCCCCCAAATTTAGTTAATGAATTTGAATTGTACAGAATTCGCTTTTTCCCATTACTTAACTTTATATATGATTTTATTTGTTCATAGTGAAGCTTCTGTTGATTCTAGTTGCTCTCCTGTTGCATGCAGTTTCTCAAAACTCAAAAACCACTGTATGTGCCCTGAAGACAGGAAGTCATAAGAGAAATAGTAGTATATATTTAATCTTCACTTGTACAAACTGTGCTAATGCTGAGATGACTGTAGAGCTCACTAGTAATCATTTTCCCAGTCATGGGCAGCTATTGACAAAACTCATAACATCTCACTGAAGATCTGGAACTGCTCACTGGTGTGGAAGGACTGGGACTTTATTGAAGAAAAGAAGCCATATATAATATAGTTTTTGTCTGTTTGGCACATGATTTGGGCTGACATTAATTACTCTGGTATCACATACAGATAATTCAGTTCTCAGGAGTCAGTAGTTAAATGCTAATACCTGAGGACCCTCTCAAAGTTGAATACAGTTGACAGTTATGACTGTGTGCAGTGGAGTTTCTGTATTCTCCTGGAAAACAGAAATTTGCTCAAGAGTCTTGGGATAATCCGAGCAGCTCAGGTTTAATCTTGCCAGTCTTTTGAAACTGTCATAAACTGTCTTTGAAGCTATCTTAGAATTCTCACTTTGAGCAGGGTATTATTATTTTTTTCCTCTACCCTATGATGCATCGTATCTACTGGAAAGGGATCACTAGACTTCAGCTTTTATTTAGCTTGAACCTTATCTGTAGATTAAATTTTGAACTAAGGATATGAGTTGAATTAAAAATATGGAACTACATTTTCTTTCTTTGCTTACAAGTGGAACATTCCCTTTAAGTATGAATGGGAAATTGCTTAAAAATATGGTGATTGCTGGGTTTTGCATTGCCATATAGGTCACTTTATCCTATATCCCTTTAATCACTTTTATCAGAACGTAGCACTCCAATTAATTTTCTTATGCTTGCTGATTTTTTTAAGAGACTTTTAGAAAATAGTTGCTGTAAAATGCTAGTAGAATGCCACAATATAATGATCTACCACAGGCAGACGAAGAATAATATGTGTCCTGAAATTCAAAAATTTAAAAATAAATCATGCGCTGTGTGTATTTTAGCAAGAGTATTATGTCGGTTTTTGTCATTGGAGAACCACTGGGGCATTTAAAAGTAATTTTCTTTCCTCCATTGATACAACTTTTGATACAACTTTTAAATGTTATAAAATATCACAGAATCTTCAGTATTTTAATTTTTATTGTGTGCTTTATTCCAGCTCAAGTTGTGACTTTTTTGTTGTTGTTTTTTTTTGTTTTGTTTTGTTTTGTTTTTTTGACTTGCAAAGCTCACATAGAGTAGTTAGTTAATCCAGGTCTGTTCTGTTCTTAACCATTTGTAGCAACAACTAGAAGATCAGACAACTGCTTAACAGTGCTTCATTTTTATAATGTTTATGGTGGTGTACAAATTCCTCAACAACTACATTGCTCTGATAGTGTATATTAGTGCTAGTATTTATAAAGTACAGATGTTATAATGAAAACAGTCATATTCTTGATGCATGGCTACACAGTTGTGGTAACTCAATTTCAGTCCAGATACCTGCAAGAAGTTAGGTGGGAGAAACCAAAGCAGAATTTTTTACATTGCAGTTAAGAGTATTAATTTTCATGCTACTGTATTAGGTAAAAAAAGTAAAAATATGTGCATGGCTTTGAAATCTCAGATTTTGAAATATAAAACCTATTCCTACAGGAAGCAGGAAGTCTTTAGAAAAACTGAATTGAATTCACAATTCCTAACTAGAGGATTATTTCAGATACAGTGTGATAAGCATATGATTTATGGTGAATAAAATTGTTCTTCTAGTTAAAAAAGTGTCCAAAACACACAGGTGTTCTTCTTTATGTGTCACAAATATATTTTTAAATAGTTTACTTTTAGGCAAATGTGCCAACTTCACATTTAGATTCATTTTTTTCTTAATGGTTTCTTGAAAAGCCATGTATCAAGACATATTGTGCATTAATCATGTAAGGCATTTATAGTGCTGTGTTTATCATTTTCTGTGTAACGTAATGCAAATAATTCCAAAACTCTTATGGATAATTTATAGGTAATGTTTTAGTCTTTGTGACATAAACAGGTTATTTCATATAAGTAGTTTATTACATTAAAAAAAAAAATTGGGAACATCAAACACTCATCAAGCACTCCTAAACTAGAAAAAAATAAAACTGGAGCTGTTTTAGCAACTGTAGTTCAGCTTCCTTTTGTGCTTCTCTGCTAGGAAGCATCTACTGCTGTAGGAAATTCTCTACTTAGTGCTAAGGATGGGGGCATACAGATCACTGAAAGTCTAGTGAGAGCTGCCATCCATATCAGTCCGAGGTCACCCCCACAACTGGGGTGCTGGCTGCTTATTTCAGTGCTGAAGAAAACAGACTAGCTTGAATAACTTGATCAGTTGTTAAAGATAATGTCAGATACAGTGCCACATCTATAGAGGTATGAAATAATGGTGAGGGGCAGAAATAAACATGTATGTTCACATAATTTTTCAACATTTATCTTTTAGCTTTTCAGGGAATGTAAGATGTCAAGTTTCATGTAATGCACACTTTACAAGATCCTTTGTTGAATAAAAAATAATTTACAAACAGACTGTTTTAAGATGCCCCTGTTGTAGAACCTGAATGATTCAGATTCTGTTGATTATTTTGCAATGGCAAAATTGTTTCCAAATCACATGTGAAGTTTAGAGGCATTGCAGTGAAAATTACCAAGCGTCCATTCACTTTGGAAGTTCATTTTTAGAGAATTAGGACATTATTTTTTCAGTTATTTGTATTTTTACAGCACTTCATATTCCAACAACAATTTTAGCTGTAATTTTAAATACTGAGAAAATCTTATCTCACAACCCAAAAATCCTCTCAATGCATCTCCTCATGTTTTACTATTTTCCTCCTCAGTACCCGTTCTTTCCATCTACGTTTGCTCTTTGGCCTTTGTACCCTGCCTGTCCTTTCAGAGATCCTTCAAGTCCTGTGATTCTAGTGAGACTTTTTCATCCACACCCCCAGTGCCCTGGTAACTTTTGCCTTTCCTTATCCTTTCTCTAACACGCTGACTAGTTTCCAGAACATACAGGTTTTGATGTTTCTGTTTTTAATGTGTGAGTCTAGTGCCATTTTAAGTCACAAGAGGAAGTGTCAGAAAAAGCTAGACCGTTCCCTGCGCATGTATAAAGTAGCATGCTTAGCTCTTTCATTAAGGAAGAGTGTGTATTTCATCCACAGTGGGATCTGTAGAGAGTTTGTCTTCGTTGTGGACAAAATCATTGATGAATGTAAGAATGTAGCCGTCAGACTAACTTCAGCTGCCCAGTAGCACATATGTAAACCATGTGCTTGGCATCAGTGCCACAAATGCATGCTGCAGAATACTGGGGCTTCTCAGATGAACAGATCTATTTTTTTTTTTCTTCCCCAAACGTTGGAGAGTAACATTCTTTTCCCTTGGATGAACTGAATTTTGTGAATAATACCAGCCTTTTCTAGTCTCTTTCAGAAAAGCTGAAAACCAACAAAATTCTAAGCAGTTGATGACAGAGCTTTAAAATGTAGAATGGTGACTTCCTAAAGCACACAAATTTTCAGATATGAGTATATGATAGAATCAGATTAAAATGTTTTCTGTTACCACTCATCATCTCAGTTCCTATAGGAAATGTGCATTTTCTTTGCCCACTCTAAATACAAACTAAAACTAGCGTGCTTCATTCTTTCTTCCTTAAAGTATATTTTTCCTTATATTTTGTGCTGGTGATTTCTCAGCTGCCGATCTGTGGTGCTGCTGACCACTGGGATATTTAGTGTGATGTGTGGCTTCTATGGTCTCCGTAAAGTTTGTCAGTCACAAAAAACAGTCAGTTTTTTTGGGAAATGGAATAGGCATCTACAAGGCTGGAGGTGGACAGATGTCTCTAGTCTGGCAAGAGATAATCTACTCATAAACCTACTAGAGGTTAATCTAATTTACTAGAGAGCACCAACTGGATTAGTGATAAAACACAGTTAAAAGTGAACTGTCTTTCGAAGAGTGGTTAAAACAGTGATTTATGTGACAGACAAAAGCTTTGAAATTAATCAGAATGTAAACATCAAACTGCCCTTGTTTCAGTCTTTGGAACTATACAATGGGGTGATTTTCAGGAATGTCTATGATAAAGTAAATATAATTACAAAATGAATATGGATATAATGTATGACACAGGTGACACGTTAGTTTTCATGAGTAAAAGCAATGCGCAGTTTGGTCATCCACCAGAAGAAACCAAGTGTGCCAGCTTGTGTGTATTTACCAGAGTGGTATTTTTGATCTTAAGTGTATCTAAGTAGAGCCAACCTTGAAGATCTAATCTCCTTATTATATAATAATGAAATATTACTTACCATTCAAACTATATCACCTTCTTTACTTCAGAAGTAATTTGCCCAGAAGTTAGGTTGGTTCTTATAAAGAATTTAATTACTAAAAATGCAAACATTCTAATACAATATTTGATATGCATAAGACCAGTTTCTCAGCATATTTATCTCGATAATCAAAATATCATTCTTCTTTCTGCTCATTTTCTTTTCTTAAAAAGTTTGAATATAGCAGTAAATTTTGTAATCTCAGTGAGCTATATAATAATTATGCACTGTAGCTCACCTTTAAATTAAGAATATAGTGTTTGTTCTAACATAAGAATGGGAAAAAAATTGTAGGGTTAATTTAGTTTTACTTTTAAGAGTTTTTCCTTTACTTAGACTTTAATTTCAGAGAGTCTTGCCTCATTATGGGTGCTGTTATTACCAAAGTCACCGAAGTTAGGACAGCTTGTTGCTCATCTATTTACATTTGAAAAATCAACTTATTCACAGGAATCTATACGTCATGATAAATATAAAAAAGACTTCCTGATGCATGTAAATTGTATGGTCCTAGACAGAGATTCAGTTAAATAGAGCCAACTTAGCCAACAGAACCTCATTTACCCGACATTTTTTCAAATTTCATACTTCTGTAAATCAGTTGATTAAAGCTGAGTTGCATCCATGGGTGGAGTGTGAGAGTGAGGATATTGCAAACAAGTGTGCAAAGATTTGGAACCAGATATGAACTCTGCAGCCAGTGACTACACTGACAGGCTTTTTAGAAATTTAGCACTAAATCAGTAATTTCCAAGTACAGAATCAACTGCTACTACTGAGCCCTCCAAAATCTAGCCAAGTATTTTTTGTATATCCTAAGCCATTATTTATTGCCACATTCTGACAAAAAAATCCTTCTGTTCCCTTTCTCTGTTTAGCTGTTAAATTACAATTACACAGCAAAATCTAGACTATACTGCTTTTTCTCATGTTGCATCAACTGTAGTTACAAACAGTAGTGTGACATGATTAAGAATAGGTGAATAGATAAGACAGAATATGATGAGTTATGTTATTAAAAAAGGAGTTCCATTTTGTGGCTTTAGTTTAGCCTTCTAGGAGTTTCAAGGCATCCCTTTGTCATCAGTGCATAGGCTTAAGTTTTTTCTTGTGCTGTCGGTCTCACATACCTAGACTCAGCTTTGATTGAAACTTCCCTAACTTCTGTAGTTTCTGCATAACATTTTTTTTCTGAATAAAGTCTAAGGTATCTGAGCAAAACTTGTTCTCAGTTTTTCATCTTCACTCTGTACTCAGAACAATATTTCTTTCCAAAGTATGTGTGCACCTAGGGTGTACTCAAAGGTTATATGCTACTCACATACCCCCAGTTTCTCTCCTCACCATCTGTTTCTCCTGTGTTATGCCTTCTGCCTGGAACTTTATTTGTGTTACTTCAACCTGTATGCTGTTTTTCTCAAAAGCCACCATACCTTCAGCAATACTTGTCAACTTCAACATCAGGCAGAAACTCCGAGCAACTTGACACCTCATTGAAAGCAGAAAGTTTCATATAGATTACTTTTCAAGGTAGTACATAAGTGGCCACAGTTTCTGCTGTAGCGTGCAGACATTAACAAATAATCAGCTCCAGGTTGCAGTACATTTGAGTCTAGGGCCAGTGGTTTGCAAGCCACTTAGGCGCTTTGGAAAATATTATGCTCTGCCTTCTTGAAATTGTCATCTATTTACTCATAAATGAATGCCTTCAAGAACATCCTGTATCCAGATGTCTATTTGGCATTTGCTATGAAAATAATATAGTAACAGATTATCTAGTCTGTCAAACTGCTTCTGGCTGTTTTGAATAAATTTATAATTTATTTATGTAGAATTCTCAGTCTTTCTTTTGTCTTGAGTCATGTAAAAGCAAATTTCTTAATGTTGAAACCAGCACATACACATCCATCCATCCATACACACACAAGCACACATGTATCTGTATGTGTGAAAATGAAAAGTGTTTGCAATTAAACTGAAGAACGAATGAATTCTAAAGTTCTCCAGTGTTGTGGTATTGGACAAGGTTTCATTTCAGAATTAGTGGATATAACTTTGCAACTTTAAATCAATGCTATGAAATTATTGCTGTTTTTTAATACTATTCAATGGGGAAGATAACATGGACTTTTTACAGCTTCATTAACTTAAAATAATTTCAGACATTAATACATTTCTAAGGTGTGAGCAGAGCTGCCTTGAATATATGCACATGTAGATTTGTACTACTTGCTCATTTTAATCTGCCTGTGCATATTAATTACTAAACTTTGCAAACAAAGTTTTCAAACAAAGGTTTGAGGAGTTTTTGCTTTTGGATATGAAACAGAGATGTAACAACTTCCCTTTAAAATTGGTTTAGTTATTTATGGACTCAGTTAAGATTATATGCTGCGTTAATTAAGCTGTTTGACAATATGTAATAAAATGAAATTTAAAAAAATAATTTATAATTTGATTTTCTTTTTAAGAAAATAAAGGAAACTTGATGAATCATTTAAGTCATGAAACTGAAGACAAACCATGCAAAATTTCTGAAGTAGTATTGTATAGTTCTCCATTCTTCAAACCCCTGATTTAACCACTTTCTTTCTTTTCTGAATTCCACTTATTAAGCACAGTTACACCCATTGTTTATGTGCTGTGTGTGGTAGATGAATGGCTGGGAGCTATGAATTTTGGCAAACCACAGCTTTGGTCTTCAATGATGTATGTAATTATTTCTTCTGAATTCAGATCTTCAGTAAATCTAGGCTCGTGCTTATGGATACATGGTGATCCCACAATAAACGTTGTGTTCTGTTTTCACAGAAGCTGCATTTTGCCATCGAAGGGCATAATTTTGTAATACTATTTTACCTTTGAAAATCTGTTGACATGTCTTCATCATGACATTACAGTTTGCATTATTTCACTTTTCTGAAACTTTTCGCAGAACTTTGATGTAGACACTTGTCAGAAAGTATTTGTATGTGAAAACAATATGCTGTATCTGTGTCTCAGCCAAAATTTCTAACTAAAATTAGGACCAACATAATGATTCTCTTTTTATAATTTAGAAAACCATTTTATATCCACCTCGAGCTTTTTGAAGAAATTCTGTGGAAGCTCAAAACATTTTGCAGTATGGAATGCATATCAGAATCCCAACTATGAATATTTAGTGAATGAATTAGTTCTTTATCCTGCTGTACTGAAGATTCACTGGTTTGAAACTACTAGCATTGAATAACTTTAATCTCTGAATGTCTTTAGCTTTGTGCAAGACAGCCGTCATCAGCCAACTTCATTAACAAGAATATAAACAGAATGTGATGTACGTCTGAATCTTAGCATCAGTTCATGATTCATTTTTCTTGGTTTAGTGCACTCCCTGTACTAGAGTCTTTTCTGTGGCAATTGTAGTTAGTACTGGCCACTCTCTTTCAGAATCAGTGGTCACTCTACAAAGTAATTAATACAGTTATTGTAGTATCAGATAATGATTAATGAGAACACGAGCTTATACTTATGAAGAATCTTTTGCACAAAGACAAGTAGTTTAAATAAATTTTGAGAAAAAGGAAATAGTTTCTCCTGTCGCTAACATTTGTTTCATACTCAGAACTGCTTGTATTCAGAATCCACCAAAAGGCATTATATTTTAACTAAACTTCAAAAAGACATCAAGTAACATTAATTAAGACTCCCGAAGTAATTTACAATAAAATACATCACTCAACAGTATCAGTCAGTCTCTTCATAGGCTTTGTTGTCATGTCAGTCTCTGAAATAACTAATAATTTTTAGTCTGAGTGTTCATCTACTCAGTCCTTGTACATCTCTGTTAAGCTCCTTTGATACTGTCTGATTCCTTACTTTCCCTATGACCTGTTCTGTAATTGAGAACTTTTTGCTTTCTTTTTGCACTAAATTTTAACAGTCTTAAGTTGCCTACATTATCCACTCATCTGTTACTATAGGGCTGCCATCACAGCCCCCCCTTGTCAAGAACAGATGTTAAGACAAGGATGTGAGCGTTGAAGGGGACACCCAAAACTGTCTGAGGGGGCGTTTGCCTGAAACTGATGATGCTAAAGAGTAAAACAAGCCTCAAATTGCTTAAATGGTAACCAGGGAACTATGAAGAGATTTTTGACATAAAGAAGGAGTCAGCTTTAAGAGAAATAAGTAAAAAGGAAACCTGTAGCATGTGGGGAGATAAGTTGCAGTGGAAACAGCAGCAGTCAAACTTCTTTTGAGACTGCTGGAAGCCTCCTGTCACAACAGTATGGGATGCAAGAAGTAGCGATTCACACCTCAGGTGTGTGTATCTGACCTCCATAGGGCACTTTCACACTGGCACGTGGATTGGCAACCTGTAGGGAACGGCACAGCTTCACACAAAACTAGAACTCTTTTTCTCTCTCACACAAGGTTTGTGTGAATAGAGTAGCCTGCCCTCCCAGGGGAGAGGGTTGTGCTTGTAACCCAGCCTGTGTCTGCATTCCCCTAACTCCGTGGGTGTGGATGCCCTTAGAACTCTGTGGGATTGGTTAGAGAAGGGTGTTTAGGAATTAAGAAGAGTTTTGATAAACATTGATATGTATCAAGTGTCTAGTATTGTAGTCTGTTGCATTGTCAATCATTAATATAAAATTCACTGATTGCTAGTTAATTAGAAAGCTGCTTTAGTCCTGATTTGAGCTATGTAAACTGAACAGTTTTTCCGTGCGACAGTTATCATTTTTTTGCATCCCAATTACACACTAGAAGTGGTTTCAGTACAATTTGCACAGTTTACATGGGTCAAAGAAGCGATCCTTACATGTAAAACCAAGAGTTTTTAGTCTAATTAGAGTCGTAGCAGCCTAATCAGAGAATTATTAGTCCAGTTACAGTGGTGCTAGCACTTGCAGTACAAATTGCTCAGTTTTTACAGCTTATTCCTGATAAAGCCAATTAAAACTAACAATCTTCTGTTCTCTACCCCTTTCTCTATGTTGTGCTCAGCCTTCAACTGCTCTTCTAGGTCATGAGTTCAGTGACTTGGGGAGAGGGAAGTGAGCTGATTTTAGGGAGTCATTAACATCCTATAACTTTCGTTGTGGTTGGTTTTGGGGATGTTAAAGGTTGTGTTTTCTTTCTGTTCATTCTTGGGTGTGCTTGGGGTCATTTTATTATGTTTGATAACACAATCTGCTTACTTGTTCCTTCATTGATTTGTTCTTCCAGACTATATCCAGAGTCACTGTATGTGGTTTGTTTTATCTGAACTGGATACTTGCTTTTTGTTGTCTTTGTTGCCCTTAATACTGGCTTTGCCCAACTCCCAAGGTTGTACCCTCTAATGAATGTAATTGACCACTGAAATCTGAATGTAAAGACTGACCACTGAATATAAATGGCCACTGCTCACAGCCTTGAGGGATCTGGCATATCGTCCTGTGCCCATACTCTTGTATACTGCATTTTTTTTCCTAGCATCCTAGATTATTCGTTCAATATGGAATAGCAGCTGCTGCTTACTCTCTATTTGTTGGAATACAGATATGTTAGAATCAGCATTACGAAGCAATTGTACTTGGCTGTAGATAATTGCTGTTAGAGGTAAAGAAGCTAAAACAAATCTCTAGGTGTGCAGAGACAAGTCTAAAATCCCTGAAGCTTCAGCTGTTTTCTTAAAACAAAGCCTGTGGCCTGTTACAAGTGATGGCAACACAATATTTACGAAGTTACAAGGTTAGACATTGTGGAGAAACTGAAGAGAGATCCTGTATGGTCTTGTACGATCCTCTTTATCTTGCAGTCACTTCATAGGAGTGAAGTGGAACTTCACGCAGTTCTGTTATATTTTGTGTCCAAACTTCATGGTGTCCAAGAGGTTTCTGACAGTGATAGGTTTGACATCAATAGAGACACAGTCAGATAGCTTGATTCTAAGCATTCTAGTTAAAAGCTGTGCTTCCGTTTTTAAGTATCTTGTCCTATAAGTTGATACTGTCAAGGAGAGATCTAAATTTGTCATTCATATTTTTCAGCATTGATTACATAATTTTCATGCAATTTCCACAAAACTATTAGATTGAAACATAGAATAAAATTATACTTTCTTGGAAAAAAAAAGTAAATTCATAAAAATAAAGTTATGGTGTAGTCATATCATTAATATATCCAATGAAAGACAGATGTTTATGCAGCAGATAGATAGTATTTTCCAAAAATGCTGTGTCTGAATAGTCAGAATAATAGTCAATACTTGTCTGATTTGTCTGAGGATATACAAGTAGAGCTATGTCAATACCAATCCATGTATGCAACTGTTCCTTGAGCATATGTGTACTACATTAGAGCAGTCTTTTTTCTACCTTTTTTGTTTGTTTGTGGTACCATGGCACCTTTCAAGATTCTTTATAGGATTTTTTTTCATTGCATTTTGTCTTATCTGCTTTCCTTCATTTAGTTGCAGGCTATCAAATTATTATTATTGTTATTATGCATGACCCAGCAATATGAAGCAAAATATAGCTATATTTTTAAAGAAGTATTTTTCCAGAAGCTGCACTTAATCTTCATCAAAAAATAAAAGTCTTTGAGTGTCTTCAAATAGGTATTATCATTTCAGAGAGTTTGGGCAGTGTCAAACTCTTGGCAGCTCTCACGTTCTCCAACTTACTGCCTATTCCTATGGTCCTTTGTTGGACACACTCCTGGTTTTACTTCAGCATTTGGTATTGGGGAATATTTTGGGTGATATTTAATGATAAATTTAGGGTGAAAAGCATATCAAAGTTAATTTTTTACTGCAACAACAGGTTGTTAGGAAAGAAAAGTTAAATGTATAAAAGAGAGAAAGGAGTACGGATCACTGTGAGCTGTTAATAGCAATTTAGTGTCACAATAGAACCAGCACTTAACCAGAATGTTTTTGAGAATATTACATTTATGCTGAACAGCACTCAAGGACAGCTAATCTAAAAAACTAAACTGAAATTCAAGCCAAGTGCAATAAACTACTTAAAAATCATATTCTCACTGAATGTGAGCATCCATTCTCCCAGAAACCCATCTTCATTGAGAATTTTGGAATATTTGTTAATAAATATGTATTTTCTTGTCATTTTCTCGATCTGCTTGTCTGATGCAGGGATTTTGCTGCTTCACATTGTTTAGAATTGTGTCTAGCATTAAAATAGATCAGTAAAAATATTACATATATGGCATATGCAAAACCAAAATATTAAACATAAAAGTATTGTGATATTTGTCAGACTCAGCTTGCAGATAATTCTGTCTTCTATTCACTTATTTTATATTCCTTGAAAGGGAGATTTTTTATGGGGTCTTGTCATGTTTTTTCCCCAAGTCCCTCAAAAAAAGAAATGTATAAACACGTGTGCCACTTTTGATTTTTGCTGAACACACTAGCAAAGAATGAAATCATATTTCAAGCCTTCCAGTTTCTTTTGATAAAGTAACAGTTCAGATGAGTAGATTCACAAGGGAAAAGAAATAAATAGTATTTCCTCAACTCATTCAGCATGACTCATGTTATGGTTGAATCCTAAATCTTTTTGAGAGAAGACGTTCCACCATTTAGTGCTTTTTATTCGTACTTAAGAACTGCTAAACTAAAAATTGCTCCAAGCACTAATAAAGCTGTAACAGGGAGTGTGTTATGTATTTATTTATGAGAAACATGTTAATTTGAATCTGTATAGCCTGGAAGTGCAGCCAATTCCTTTATTTCTAAAAAATTAGGAAGCTAGTAACAATTATGGGTACTGATAGGCAAATCATTTAGCATAGAGAGGATGAGTATAAGGGGTAGATTACTCCTTTTATTAACTAAATATAGCAGTGGAAGTAACAAATTTTCCAAATCTAACGGTCAATAATTAAATTAGATCTTTGGCTTTATAGCATAGTTGACAATCAATGTAGCATTGACACATCATACATTTAATCTGAGGTTATGTGAGCAGTAGCTGTTTGAAGTAACTGAAATATGATTTTTTTTTAAATAAAGTATTCATTATTCATTCCTTGTATGTCATGTAGTTCAAAAAGTTTAGGAATAACTGCCTAGGCAGCTGGGTTTTCTGAACTTCACTTTAGAGTTGTTGTCAATATCCTATGGCTCAGGTAACTCTCATCTCACATTATAAGTTTCTTTTCTGATTAATTTACCCTTGCTAGGCTATAATTTGTCATCAGCATAGTGTCAGAACAAAGTCTGACCTGCTTTCAACATTCTGACATCATACAGATTTAAGAACATCTTTTTTTCAGAGGGAGGTTGACAGCAGCAACAGAAATGCTCAGCTATTTAACCTGGACAGAGGTAGACCGGCGTCTGGTGTTTTTATTTACTTTTTCTTTAATTCAGATATGATCTTTAATGGGTTTGGGTGTGTGTAAGTTGCTCAGCCTTCTTTGTCCTACCTTTCACAACATTTAGTTTCCTTTATTTTCAC
>NW_010107718.1:22176-50364 GCF_000699245.1 Pterocles gutturalis | reverse complement strand
GTAGAACAACCCTGCCACTCTCAGAGATGTGCCCACATAGACATTATCAAGTTTACTTGTCTAATGTTTGCGGCAGAGAGAAGTCCATTCTGCTTGTGCGGCTGCAATTAACCCAGAAATGAAATAAAGTATGATATCTTAGGCTCTGAAATGTGATAAAACCATGTGGTTTCTTTTGTCTCAGAATATGGTCAGAATACACTACAAAAACCATTTAAATATTCCATTAGATACCTATGTGATGTAAGATACTTAAATCCTCCACATCTGCTGGCCGTACAGAACTCATAACATTAACTGAAGGTGGGAAAAAAGGGCTGTACAGGACCCCATAACTGAAAACTTACCTAGACATTCTGGAAGCCCAGAAGATTGAACTGAACCAAACTGGACAAAAAAGGATGGGCAAGTTGTCTCAATGCTCATAATGCATCTACTTATGGGAAAGAAATTCGTAGGTGAATGGAAAAGCAAATCCATTTCCTTTAAACTTTCCAGTGCCATGCTCCCTGGTTTGCTCCTTGCTTTTTATATCCAGGGCTTTGAAATAAATCCTGCATTGCTTCTTCCTATTGAAGGCAGTCATCTTTTAGAGACTGATTATTTTTAGAAGATATCCAAACATTTGATATGACATTTATATGATTATGGGGGTTGTTTTTTTACTTTCAATTTAAAATGAAAAGGCTAACTTTGTTGTTGACCAATTTTAATTAGTTTTATGATAAGGTTTCTATTAGTAAGTAAGTAAGAGTAAACATTAATTAAGAAATATGTACCTCCTCTGTGCCCACTTTTGGTAGCAAAAATTGATATCTTGTAGGTAACAATTTATTTTAAAAAGCATCTGCGATTTAGGTTTTAATTAGCAATCAGAAAAAATACCTAATAAAAGTATCACACACACAAAAATATCTTTGCTGGCTATAGTAGAGGTGTTACTAAACAGCTTGTATTAGAGATCAGACAGACAAATGTGATATTTTATTTGATAGAGAGTGCATTCAAGTATCTAACTACTTACCTATCCAGTTTCATGTTCTTATGACTATGTAAAACATTAAGCTTTTCAGTCTTGTTTTATATAAGAGATTAAATAAAACCACAGTTGATTACAGTTTATAAATGGACCACACGCCAATTATACTGAAGGTTTACAAAAGGTAATGAATAGCTCATTGACTGTGTCTGTTTACTGTGCACTCTGCATTGATTTCTGGTTTGTTAGAACATTTCACGCATCGGCACTGGAACCACTAGACATAGCGTTCTCAGAGGAACCCGAGAGTGCTATGGGTCAATAAATGAACCATATACCGTACATACTCTACTTAGTTCAATTAATCACTGTGGACCAATTTCAGCCCTAGTATAAGTGGGTAGAAAGCAGGACTGGTTTTTGATAGAGCTTTATTGACATACTAGGATATCTTTTTAGAAATTTGTGTTGTATTTGTTTTTGAATTTCTGAAAAATACGGTCTTTTTCTGGATTCGTTACGTTCCAATATTAGATAAGTCCTTCGTTTCAATTGATAACTGGTGATTTCAAGTTTACTTTTGGATTGAAGTGTCAAAATTTTGATGTACTGAAAGCTACTTGGAGGCTTTTGTACGTTGAAGGCCACAAAAATCTCTCATGGTCTGGTGTTTAGGTTTTAAAAGCCAAACCGATCATACTGACCCATCTGGATCTTAAAATGCGACAAAACAAAACGTTACCTTCATACCTTTGATATGAGTTAATTCTTTGAATTTTTCAGATGCTCGTCAGACTGAATTTCTTAATACTGAGCCTCAGTTTCTTTGGTAGGAATATCTGCATTCGATACTGTTTGTGAGATTTCTCTCATTCACACCTTTGGAGACTTGTTAACGTCCATTTGTTGTCTATTAGAAAAACTGTATACTGTGCTCTTTCTACTTATGGATCAAACTATTTAGCCTTGCCATACATGCTCTGCAGTGAACATAGGATTCTAAGCTGTCTTAAAAGAGCTATTATATGGCTGCTCTGTAAAATGATCTTCAGTATATGAGAGTATTTATTGACTTTTATGATAAGTATTGGGAAAAAAGTTTAACATTTGTACAAGAATGAAGTAAGCACATCTTAAAATGTGTAATACACAAGAGAAGATAATGCAAGAGTAAAAGAATTATATAACGCATGTAAGCCCATGTCTGTTCTAGCTTAGTCCTGTACTCTTCGTCTCAGATAGTGGCCAAAAATAGTCACTTAATTAATACTTTATTAAGAATTGAATTATTTTTTTTTGTGATGTCCCCTTGTGCTCCAACAGCAGTGAGAGATTTCCAGAGCTGGAATTTAGACCTAAACCATATATCGTAGTTTGTAACTTCCAACTGGGGTGTCAAAATTTTTTAGTTTCAAGAGATTGTCCAGGAAAATGGCTGACGTATCTGAAAAAGCACATTACCAGGACCAAGACAGCCAGGATCACAGTCATGTGAGCAATTGCTCTAAAGAAACAATATTCTCTTGTGTTTGATAGCTCCTTCACCCTCAGGTGATGAGAATCATAGTGTTCTTGTACAATTCACTTCTTTCAGTGAATCTGAATCCTCCTCCTACATTTGATTTGTAACACTTACTTTGAGTATATGCACTAACCATTACTTGAATATCCAGCTCTCTTCACGTTTTCCACTTGCTACCTTGACTTTGCTTAAAATGTCTGCTAAAGGTATGCTAAGCTACATCAATTTAATTGTGTAAGCCAAAGAAGAAGACTTTTTATACTCAAGTGCTCATGAGCAACATCAAACTTCCCTTATTTAAATCCAGATAATGTTTTTTTTTTCATAGTTGTTTTATACACCTGTGTAATCTTCTGTCTGATACAGGTACTCTGCAAGATAAGGTTTAGACTTTAAAATCATGGACTTCTCTACTGTCTGGGCTTTTAAAGCTGTTTATACTTCTCACATCCGTAACATACTGTGGCAAGTCTGTAAATCACTGCTTGCTTTTAACATTTCTTAATTTCATGCTGTACTGTTGTATTGTTACATTATTAATTTCATATATCTCCTTATGTCCGTATTACTTATTTATCTCTTACATTTCTTCTGCTGGGAGTATTCAGCCTAGTGAAGAGATGGCTCAGGGGGGATCTCATTAGTGTATATAAGTACCTGAAGGGAGGGCATAAAGAAGATGGGGCCAGGCTCTTTTCATTGGTGGCCTGGAGTGCTGTGTTCTTCTCTGGAGCCCGCAGCACAGGAAGGACATGCACCTGGAGCGGGTCCAGAGGAGGGCCATGAAAATTATCAAAGGCATGGAGCACCTCTCCTATGAGGACAGGCTGAGAGATTTGGGGTTGTTCAGCCTGCAGAAGAGAAGGCTCCGAGGAGACCTGATTGCGGCCTTTCAGTACCTAAGGGGGGCTTATAAGAAGGGGATAAACTTTTTATCAGGGCCTGTAGCCATAGGGCAAGGGGTAATGGTTTTAAACTAAAAGAGGAGAGATTTAAACTAGATATAAGGAAGAAATATTTTACACTTAGAGTAGTGAAACACTGCAACCTGTTGCCCGGGGAGGTGGTAGATGCCTTGTCCCTGGAAATATTCAAGGTCAGGTTGGATGGGGCTCTGGGCAACCTGACCTGGTGGAAGATGTCCCTGCTTACTGCAGGGGGGTTGGACTAGATGACCTCCATGGTCCCTTCCAACTCAAAATATTCTATGATTCTGTGAGATTATAGAAATACATGGAAGTATATATAAAGCATAGAAGAATCTAACAGAAATGGAGATATGGATGCTACCTTTTTTGAAAAATTACAGCCAATAAATCATTTCTCCCTTATTGTATTTAACTAATAACTGCTACTATGGTGCCTAGTTCCTTTGAGACTTTCCAATATTCTGTCTGAAAACATTCAATTATTAGAAATAGTAATTTGTCCATTTTTTCTCAAGGAATATCTTGACAATATAGTCAGTATTTCCTATTTTTATTATCAATTCAGTAAGCAGAGTTGCTGTGTTTTGTAATCATCCTAATTCAGTGCCTGTCCTTATTTATTTTTTCGGGGACAAATTTACTGATGGGAGGTAAGGGAGTTTTGCTTACTGTCCCTCTGCATGTGTGACACCTGCCCATTCACATAAGAATTGCATCTGTCTCCATCATTGGTAGCCTTTGATGCTTCCTTAATAGAGCTTCTTCTGTGTATGCCTACCATGTGTATGCGGGTAAAAGTCTTTTACTGACTTCTCCTTAAAATCTTTCAGTGTAATCATTCTTAATTTTGCATTAGCCTGGTTTGCAATATTTCCATTAGACCTTCTAGTACATTTTCTCAAGAAATAATCTTTGTTTTGTTGTTGTATTTTTGTCGTATTGAGGAGAAAATAGGACTGTTTACTTTCTCAGCGTTTTTCAGTGGAGTCACAGTAATTTATTTTTTCTTCCTTCATTTGAATTAGTAGCAATAATAATAGTGAAATAATAATCAAATCAACTAAGTAAAGATATGTAGAAAATTGTTATCACCAGCTTAAAAAAAAGGCCTGGATTAATTAAGCTTTCTTAAGTTCTTGTGCAAAACTGAGTGTGTCAGATGATATTCCGTATACAGATAACAAACCAAGCAACAAAGGCATACAGCCTCTTACAACATTCAGCCTTTAAGTTTCAGAAGTTTGTGAAAAGTACCGGTTGACTTGATTGTCAGTCCTCTTTCTGTTCCAATTTGTAATGTGCTCCTTTGGTGTTGAAAATGTCTGAAAGCTTTTTGTTTCTGACACTTATTTTTGTGAGTCACATTCATAGTCTTCATTTGGTTTGGAGTTTACACTGGCAATCTTCTGGTAGCATATGGAGTTATTTCAGTTGGTAGTAGGGTTTTTTTTTTTTTTTTTTTATGCACTATGGCAGATTCCACTCTGGTTTTTTTGCCAAGTGAATCACCAAGTGAGGACAGCCATCACTCACCAGTGAGTTGGTCCTCACTAGTGACAGAGGGGTTGCTTTCAAATGACTCATGGGTTGTTCGTAAAGGAGGAAGGAAATCCCTATGCTGAGGGCAAATAGCTTTTTTGTATTGCCACAGGGGTACAAAGAAAATACAGGATGAGATTTCATGTCACAGAAAAAGAGATTGTAATAAAAATTAACTCTATGACTTTAACAAAAAGACAGAACTGTGGTTAGTCTTTATGTACGTCCACGAGAGAGTCCTCCCCATATTTTTCTTGTGGTGGTCTTTGTGGTATTCCTTGATTTTATGCTGTTCCCTGATGATGTTAGGTCAGGACATTCTTTTTGTTTTTTTTTTTTTTTCTCCTCTCTACTTTCGTATTCTTTCAGTCACTCTGCAAATTTCAGGTGTACTGCAGAAATAATTCCTTCTGTGTAATCTGGGTCATGACAGACCCTCATTTCGCCTTCTGTCCTACATGTTGTAGTCTTCCAACTGCCAAAATCTGTTTTTCTTTCCTGCTCAGCGATGCTTAGTGCCAATAATGTATTTTATATTACAGTGACAACTTTTCTCAGTGTCTTGCTTTCCAACTCATTTGGGCAAATGACAGTTAGGGATTATAATACTACCTGAATACTAGTGTCTCCCATTAAGTATGCAAAATGGATTTGTAATTTATGATGTGCTGCAAAAAATGTTAAGGAATCTGCAGCTACATCATAATGATATTCTAGTTAGGGATTTGGATTACTATTTTAATGTTTTCTTAGGTGCTGATTGTACTTTTAAATTAAGACTGACAGTATGGAATTTACAGAAAAAAACAGAACTCTGGAAGATCTTCCAGGAATTGGAACTGAGGATTTTCTAACTCTAAAAAAACCATATGTGAAATACAAGTGTATTCTGCTTTTTTTGACATAGGTCCACTTGATTTACTTGTAGAGAATGTTTCATCAGAGATTTTCTTTCTTGCCATTTCTCACCCACAGAATATCACACCAATGGTGTAGCAGGGAACACATTCTACAGAAATGAAAGCTGAAACACATAAAGGACAAGTATTTCCACTATATTATGCAGTATTGGAGTGGTCGTGTGACCGACAAGTTAATAGAATAGACCAAGTAGTCTTGAAATACATTGTCTTAATATAACCACTCATAATTTCTATCTTAGCTTGTTACCACATCTGTATGCATCAAAAGGACGGTGTTTTTAAGGTGTCCCAACTTTTCCTCATTAATCAGAGGCTTTATTCTTTTAGATCCTGTTCCTTCAGGATCTTCATCTTTTTGTCTTTGTTTAGGTGAAAACTTAAATTTATAGGCAGCACTTTTGGCAATACTATTCCCAATTAATCAGAGAGGGTTAAATCTAGTTTTTGTCAGCTTCTCTTAACTGATCAATTTTAGAAGGTAAGAATTGCATGAAAATGGGAATAACATTGAGATAATTGTGCCTAACTGTCTGTTAGTATAAAAATGGCTCATTCTATCATTTCAAGAACAGCTCAGTGCAGATGTGGATGTAGTTCTTCCTTGTAGCTAAGAATAGTTCTTTGCTTCTCTATGCTTAGATCTGAGCCCAAAAACTTACTTTAATGCAATGAAAATATGAGTATTACATTCTTGACACATAATTTCTCTTTAAAAATAAGTCTTTGCATTAATTCCCCCATCACATGACAATAAAAGAAGGATTTTCTAAAATGACACATATGAAAAATATCACTAGAAGTCTGATCTCTTTAATTACCTGTGAACGTTACTATGTTTTTTTCAGTGATATTTATGAGGGAATCCAGATGCATTTTCCTTGGAAATTGCAATAAAATTAGGTAGTACAGTATAAAAATTAAATAATTTCCTGTTTGGTTATTAATTGGGTATTTCTCTTACAGTCAAGCCATTCTCATTTGTTGAAGTGCCAGTTCTTAATGTACCTCATAATGTCTGCTGGAGGATGAAACTACTCACAAGAGAGGGCCCTCAGAGAAGGATCAATGTATTTATATTAATGTAAATTACCACTGATTAATGAATGCTGTAGCCAATAAGGAATTAAATCCTTACTGTATTCCTTCTTTGGAACCTAACCTTCCTGTCAATTTTGCAAGTTAGTAGTAAGATTAAATCGTTAGATAGAGAAAATAGGAATAGTAAAAGCCTGATCAATAGTCTTTTTTCCGTTAAAAGAATTATTATTTTGGAGCAGAAAGTAAACTAGAAGTTAAGGACTGTGCTTAGTTTTAACAAAATAATTCCTATAACAATGTTTATCCATATCACTGGAATAAACAGGTGCTTGTATTTATGATTAATTATACTGCATATAAGATTTTCATCAGAACCTGTATATGGTATATTTACTGTGGACAGTAATTTACTTAGAACAGCGTGAGCTCGTGAAAGTAGTCATATAATATTTGACTGCTTTGTGTATCATTCCAAAACCACAGAAAATTACAGTGTTCTGGACACTGAAATAAAAAAAGTGAAAAAAAAAAAATTCTTGTCTATATGTACCAATGTGTCAGTTTGGTTTTCACAGAATTCTTCACAAGTTGAGCAAATAAAAAACATGCTGTTGGTGGCATAAGCATATGTGTACACCACTGCACTGACAAATATAGTTGATGCTTGTTTACTTGGATTGAAATCAGGTGGAATCTGTGCAAGAATGTATATTTCAGGAAGAACAAAGACTAAAGAAGCAAGTTGCAATACTATAAAAAGCAGAGGAGAACAAAGACTTAGTATCTGTCATAAAAGAAATAGTTTGACGACCACTTTCTAGCCATCAGACCTAAGAACCAAGTCCCAAAGCTCCAGAATGGAAATATTCCTACTCGTACTCTGGGTTTGGCAGAAGAGAGAATACGCAGTGCATACTCCTTAGTGTATATTTCTGGGCCAAATGGAATACTATTCTGAAACTCTGAAAGTAATCCAGATAATCATCTCCTTATCTGATGGCTTTTTCCTGATTAAAGCGGAAGGAAAGAACTGAGGTCCCTAGTGTTGAAGGCATGATTATATAAGTAAAATTCTCCATTTGAGGGTTCAAAAAATCTGTATCAGCTGAGGGTCAGGCATGCATTCTGTAACACATACTCATCCATAATTTTCACTAACAAATTATTTTTGTCAGAATACTAAATAGACAAGAGTAATAAGACAAATAGGTAAAGCTTACTTTATCACGCTGTATAATATGGTGTATGTCAACGATAAGTACCTTGGCAAAACACATTGCTTAACTCATCAATAGGCAAGCTTTTCATTTTATCAGTTTGAGAAGTGATATCTATTTGTTCATGAATACTGTCAAAAGACTCCTTCTTTTACAGCTTTTTGAAGTTTTTACTAGTTTTTATTTCAAGAGGGAGTTTAACATGTACACTTCTGAATTGTTGTCTGTGTTTTGTGTTAAGGAAAACAATGCAAATGCTGTGTCGTTTGAGCTTATATGGAAGACACTTGCCTGCCTGGTATATTGGTTTTCACTTCACTTACTTCAAAATTATTTTCATGCGGTACTGCAGACTGTAGATGCATAACCATATTATTGTTTTGCACCCACAGTGCATATGTGGGTGAATAAACACATTCATAAAGCTAAAAACTATAGAAACAATGACAATTATTTTATCTCTTTGGGCTGTTGCATTATTATATGCTATTAAAATAATTTCTTGTGCACATGGTTGAGAGAGCCCAGAAATTGGGCTGGAAATATCCCCAATAGGTGCCCAATAAAACTATTGGAATATAGCTGTAGTGTGATCTTTTTCAGATACCCTCAGTTTTGCAGTTGAATGTATGATGCTTAGTTTGTATATAAATATACAGTATAATTAATATGTCTAATAAAGCAGATAAAAAACTAGTCTTTTTTAAGGTGAAGGCTCAAATCTTCATCTTGCTGATGTAATTTTTTGTCTTTTAGCCATTGAGTGTCTAGCGATATTGAAAACTTTGAGAACAATTGCATACATGTAAATTGAGGAACATTGAAATGTTGTTTTTATTAGTTTGTGTATGAAAACTAGAGGGATTTTTTTATTACTTTACTGATTAGATTACTATATTTTGTGTCTAATCTTATTTTTAGCAAAATTAGTAAATTGCCAGCATTTGGATAGCTAAAGGGCATTAGTTCATACACATATGTGTGTATACGTCTTGAAATTGACTGGACTGAAAGAGGGTGCAAAATTATTCAGAAATTCAGCTTTATTAATAGCTTAGGGCAAAACCTCTTTTCCCTTTTCATTTTTCATTTACTCTCAGTAAAGGTCAGTGAAAGGCATTTTGAACCTTCTACTTCTCTTTGACACTTACAAGGGCTTGTTTTACTCCTGGTATTTATTTGTGTATTTATTAGTAGTATTGTCTGTCATTTGAACATGCTCCAGTGTCAGCTTAGAAACCACTACAGCAATACTTCCAGTGAAGACACATTTTTTCATGTGAACACTTTCCTCTTTAGTAGCCCACAAACTGTATTTAAAACTTAATTTGTATTTGTTTAAAAACTACCAGATACTTTGACTGGTTTTTGTTAAACTTTGGTAGGTTTGACTCATATCCCTGCCTTAGGAACAGAAGATGACACTTAACATTTCTGCAGCTGTATGCCGTATCCTTAACCGGTAACTATAGGTGCAGTGCACAGGACATTAGCTTCTGGTGATAAGAGTGGAAATTGTAGCTTCAGTTTGATGAGTTCTTAGTATTTCTGTTTACGTTAGAATCTCAGCACGTTCTCACAATGCTTATGTGGAAAAGGAAATATGCATATCCTGCAAGGCATGCATTGAAACGATTAATGAATGAAGGAGAAAATGTTTAGTCTGTTGGTTCTTCCTGTGTGTACATCTCACATGACTGAGATTGTGACTAACTCAAAATGAATTTTTCAGGTAATGTCCACTACTGTGCCTTTTGCCTTACAAGAAATTTTCATCTACTGAAGGAAGATAATTTGTCATGTCTTATGAGTAATTAATTCTTTACTACTTTTTTTCTCAGAATTTCTCAAAGTAAAATCTGAAGAATTATGGAAGTTCACATTTTAATACGAAAAAAGCTTTTTGGGAAGCAAAACCATTTTGACTCTTAATGGGTCTTCCATTTCTGTTTTTAGCTGTATAATGATAAGTAGGGAAAATATATATAATTTATCATGCCAGGGATGCCAAATGAAAATAATTGCCTTGAAACATGTTAATCAATAAGCAATGATTCTTTCTGATAGTGTAAAAAAATGGGGAAGACATCCAACACATCAAAATATATGCATTATACATTGTAATAGCACCTGGGAACAAGGATACACTTGCACTGTTTTCCATAAAAGGAATATATAGCAAGTTTTATGACTGTAAAGTATAGGTTTTCTGTGATGTATCAAGTCTACAAACTACAGTATAAGCTCAAATTTTATACCTTTTGTACTGCTAGTTTCATCCTTTTGTTGTAAAAATATACTTTTGCCTCAACAATGTTTTTTTTTTGTCCATGTGGATGGAGTCACAGAAAGCCATAGTTCTTCAAGGGCATGAGAATTAACCTGTCAAAACCAAAGAGAAAAATCAGTGGACTAAGGCAGTAGAAAGAAGTTCAAGTTAGTTTCATGACTGAAATGAATGCTTCTGAAATATGAAAAATGTCTCTAGGTTTCATATGTCATTTTGACTAAAGTCCAAAATACTGTAGTCAGAAGTGCTGGGCATTTATAACTTAAACTGCATAATTAAATATGCAAACTGGCTAACTTGATTATTTTTTTTCTCTCTCTCTCTTTTCTGTGTTATTTTAGTTCTTCAGTTACCTAATGGATGATTTTATATGGATTATTTTATTTGTAGTTAAAATCACAAGTATTAACTTAAGCCAGCACTAGCCTTTGTTTCCTAATCCACATCAGGACCTGAACTGACTTGGTTTCACAGGCCAAAACAAGATTTTTACTCTGTATAATACATCTCTCACAAGTCAATAAATTATGCAAATCTATATGGAGAACTGGAATGGGTTGCACAGCAAAATGGTGAAATCTCCATCCTTGGAAAACCAGCCTGGACATGGTCCTGGGCAACAGTCTTTAGGTGTCCCTCACTGAGCAGGGCAGTTGGACAGTCATGTCCTCCAGAGGTCCCTGCTGATCTCAGTTATTTTGTGATTCTGTGGTTAAATATTTGTATCTGATTGGCATTATTTTTTTTTTTAATGTGTATTGAAGGTGAACGTGTACATCTAGTATGTTATCATTTGATTGCAGAATCCTTCAATATTTCACACTCAGTCTCCTGTGCTTTGTTTCACTGCCCCTTCTCCGGGTTCACAGTCATTGAACTTCCTATATGGTATGAAGGATTTTTTCAGGAAAAAGCTGGGAATTTCCCTCACTGGAGGAATTTATGAGCATTGCTGTACTGCTCCGTCATTTGACTGGTGTAAGCACCAAGCCTCAGTTGTGAGGTTGCAAGTGAATCGAGAAGTTTTCACAATGCTGATATTACTAGAAAAAACTATATGATCCATATCCCAAATGACTTAAATGTTCCTAGGACTAAGCATAGGAAAAAAAAGAAAATTATATAGAAATGCTATTTTTAAAGTAATGTTAGAAAACCTTTGATTTATGCCAAATATGGGATCTAAATCTGGGCCCTGAGCTACAAGTCCTCTGCATCAAGTCCTGAACACTTGAACGTAAGTTTGTAAGCAAGCAGACTTGATAATTTTTAAGCAACAGATCTCAATTTCTCCCTTACATGTGAAACTTTCTTGGGTTGTACAAGTCTGATTTTGCACAGGAAAGCCAATATTTAAAAACAAGAAGAGATGACACACCTTTTCAGTCAAGAATGAGGGTTGGCTACTTGAAATCACTCCACTCTTGGGGGACAGGTACTTCTGCTATGAAAGAGTATAGTTATTACTACACAACAATAATACATCAATATTTATTCTAACTGCTATTATTTAATGCCTTTAGTAGGAATACTTAGAGACACATCAAGCAGTGTGCAAACATGAAGAATCCTGGCAAACTGAGGTTCTGCTGCAGCAGTTACAAATAAATAAATAAATATTTATGGGGCTCAGTGGAGCCAGTCTTCTATAAGTCCTTTGGTAGTGTGAGGACTTACAAATATTCTTACTTTCATTGTTAAGGGTCTAAGCCCAGTGCAGCTGGAGACTCTATGGTAGCCTCTGGGAAAACAAACAGAATAAGCAGCCTAGTATAGAGAGCATTTTAAGTACATATGGCCTGAAATTTTCCCACAGACCTTGAGACAGTAGTGAGGCTTGAGTGCTGGAGACAACATCCCATTCTAGACTGGATGTATACAAAAGCACAAAGTTTGTATGTTCTGTTGTGCTTTCATGTAACTTTTATATAGGTTGATGTAATTTAGTTTCACGTGGAGTAGTTTTGTCTGTTATTCATCATTGCAGTACAAGAATTGTCATTGTCATGTAGTAAAATCTAAAAGATGACAACATACTTGTTCTAGGAATCTGAGCAAGCACGTATAATTTTATTGGATGGTATTTCTTATCCTGGCAAATTGTTCGGCTGGTAAGAGAGGTGACAACAGTGAAATCCTGACTGAGCTCTCCCTACCTGTAACTTGTTTTTTTCAGTGCCTTGAAAGTGTCATTAGTGTTTTTGTGTATAATCTATGAAGTCTTTTCAGATACTATCAGGTTAGTCTGTTCTGTCTTGTAAGGTAGTATATAATTTTCTCCTGTTGCTTGTACAGTTAATGAAGAAATCCATTCTTCCTCTGATGAAAGTAATTTATCTTTTGTACATAACAGTATAATTCATTTTGCTCATACCAGGCTAAATTTCATCAAGATTCTAATCTCCCTGGCACTGTATCTCATCATAAATACTTTACATATTTATATTTTAGTTTTTGGTTTTGTTTTTTTTGAGGGGTTTTTTTTTGAGATTTTGGAATTTCTGAGATTGTTTGCTAGGTTAAGGTCAGTACATGCATGAGATCGTAAAAATCTTCCACCTCTCCTCAAATTACTGGATAAAATTTGCTGGCTTTCCACTGTATACTAAGTAACAGTGAAGAAAAGGAGTAACAATACAAAAGTATTTTTATTGACAATGTAAATTTTGTGTAGCTTTATGGCGTAGAAATCTGTCTTTCCTTTAGGACAGACAATTAAATGGGCAGGAAATACTGAAGATTCAAAAGAAAATAACTAACATAATTTTAAAATAAATACTGGAATGGTCAAAATCCATTATAAGGAGCTAGTGTTATATTAGCAGAATAGAGGTTAAGCTGGACTGTTAATTATATTGGTATGTATGCGTAATTGTATGCATTCATTCTTACAGCATTGCCAACTGGGAGAATTTATTATTCACAAATAATTAGATTCAGTTTTCCAGAAGAAATGGCTGCTACCTATCAGCATATTACCAATAAACATACTATCAATGTGAAACTCTCGATTTATGTCGTATCATGGACATAAATCTGTTTCTTAATGAGTAAACAGTGAACATAGGCTGTCTAAAATATGGAAATCTTTATGCCAAAGGACATTTTGTCACTCTTTTAAGTACACATTGTTTATTAACATAATGCATTTCTGAATTATTTCTATAGGCCACATTTCTGGCATCCTAACTAAAATACCTGTTAATGCCTTTTTGTATAAAGAATGAATTATTATAAAGTCAGTTACATAAATCCATTCAGATACCTCTAGATTACAGAATTAAATTCAAAAATGCTTTTAATTTTGTGTGGATTTTTAAAAAATGTCTTCCACTCAAATATAAATAGAACACATTTCTTGTGTGTCTCTGTTAAAGCACTGCTTTAATTACTATGCACAAGTTAATAAACAAACCTACCATATGCTGCCAAATTAGTCAAATGCCAGGAAAAGCTAAATAAAAACAGGGAGACAAACTCCTAATTACACTCTCTGAAAACCTTTGGCAGTAAGTAATATTCTTTACTTGGCATTCTGTTTCAGCGTGAAAGGGTAGAAAATATGACGAAGCTAATATATCAAATGGTAATAACAGAACTTTCTGGGAAAGAAAGAAGGAAAGCATTGAGGTAAAGGGAAATTTGGAGCACAGAATATTATTTTTAGTTATCATCATTCAAACGTCTTCATAAATATACAAAGCAAACGGTTAGACTTTCTTTGCCTGCTGTTGGCTGAGAAGACATGAATTCAGAATCTATGTGTAATAAAATAATGTTTAAAAAAAATCTATGAAACAAAACCCCCCACACAATTAAGCCGATATAAAAATATTCTAAAATAATTGGGACAAGAACTCAGTGATTGTCAAAATTATAGCTTGCTAATGCACTGAAAAATAAAAATAAAAACAAAACAGTTTTAAGCAAAATAATTACTTTCCCCAAATCAGTCCAGAAAAAAAAAAACAAAAAACTAATTTTAGTATTGGACTCTAAAGAGCATCCAGAAATGTCAGTACTTGCATTGAAAAAAAAAAAATCTTTCAAAAATAAAATTATTTCAAAGCATGATTTCTTCTCCTCTCTTATGGCTATAGATGATACCCCTACCTTATAAGTAGTGGCAGTGAGGTGAAGAGGTCTGACCTAAGCCCACTGATGCCTTCCTATTGAATCCGATTCCACAGAAAAAAAATGGGTTATGTACCTATTCCACTATATCACTAGACCAGTAGTTGAGGTGACCTTATAGGTGAAAAACCCAAGCTCCTTCAACCAAAAGGATGAACTGAAAGATTTCGCACAGTTGCTAGGTATTTGGATGACTACTTTATTGTGTTAAAGAGGATGGTGTGTCTCTACCTCATCTTTTTCCACATTTCTAGAGGAAGACTCAATCCAGTATTAGCTAAATGTTTAAATCAGACTTCAGTGGGACTAGTGATCAGCTTAATAGCCACTGCCTTTTTAATGTAAATGTGCTCTAAATGAAAGTGACATTTAGAATTAATTACATATATGTTATATTGCATCATATCCAACTTCTAGTGCAGTACTTTTCACTGGACAACACAGCTGTTTTAAACTAGTTAAGTTTAAAGACCACTTTGGCGATGAGAACAGTGAGAAAAGACAGCTCACATTAGAAGGTAGTGGCGTGCAGACTTGTGTATTGGGAATGCTTTTGAACCCATGATCCCCTGAACCATTCCCAGGAATTGCTGGGATGGTGGCTCTGGTTGGTTCAGAGTTCCAATGCCTAGGAAAGTTTACAGATGTAGCCTATGTGTTTGTGGTTATAAATGTTGCTTTTTATGTTAAAATTAAAATAAAGATTACATTTCTTGATGTATTTACATCAATAAGTCCTGTTGGCATCGATAAAGTGCATATTTCAGAGCACAAAAAGAAACTGCAGAAAAAAATGTCTTATGAAGTAACAGGTTCATATAATTGTGTATGTTATTTTAGAAGTATTCTTTTGTACAGACGTGTAAACTGCCTATCAACACAATATTTAAAGGCTTAACACCTCTGAAAAATTCTCTCATGTAGAAATAATACCAACTGTGAATTCTTAGTCCTCTAGAATATTTGGAACCAAATTATCCAAGACTTTATTTTTGTGAGTAGTCTTATTACTAGTATCTCACCAGGGACAAGTCACCCCATCAGAGGTTTGCATAATTGGATAGCTGAACTTCTTCCATGAAGAGGATGTTATTTCCAAAATCATGTTGTTCTTACAGCTTATTCATTGCTTATTCAGACAGATTCTCAATGAAAGAAGCGCTTAGTTCAGTCTTGATTGCATTAAGTCAATGGAATCAAAGATTTGGTAAAAGTTGAGTAATTCTCAAAATACTAAAATACTACTAAATGTAATTTGGTTATTCCACACAGATGTTAGTTTAAGCTCTCAAGTAATTGAGAAACTGTATTATAGGTTAGTAAACATCACTAGAAGAGTTAACACTTAAGACTTTGTTTTTAACATTATTTTCTGAAACAAATAAATGCAGTGTAATCATTGTACTCTAATAGAGATGCAAAAAAGAATCGTAGAATTGTAGTTTCCTTGAATGCCCTTCAATTATTTCAATGTTACATTATTTGAAATGCCACAATATTATTGCTCCTTCATTGCTGTCTAAAAATCATTAAGATTATAAACAATACTGCAGCTGAATGGGCTGTTATCTTAATAGGGTATTCATCAAAGTCTTTGCAGATTCATAGTGTAAAGTTTCTTAAACCAAAATCAGAGTATTATTATGTAAAATTTTAATTTAATGCATGTTTTGTAAGAACTATATTGAAAGCATAGAGTGTTACTTTGATTTTGTTAATTGCTTTGTCAGGGTGATGACTTGGATATACGTCATATGTGCACTATATCATTTTCCTGTGTATAATATTACCTAAAGATGAAAATTATTGTGTATTTGATCAACCGAGGGAAACTGTTTCATAAAGTTTAATATCCCCAAGGCGATAGTTGTTATACATCCAAAGTTCTCTCTGTTACAGTTCTATTACCAACTACATTAGACGTACACTTAACTTTCATTTTGACTATAGGGAGATACCTTGAAATATTTGCCAGTCACAAATGGGAAAAGGTAAAATAATATCTTATTCCTTAGATGTATGGGATTTTTCAGGGAAGTGTGAAGTGCTTTGTTTATGATGGGCAAAATTACCTTGCTAGATATATGTGTGTGATTCTTGCTGATTTCCATGATAAGCTAGTGGTCTGGATGAGCAGGACAATTGTTTACACAGAGAGAAGACTACTCTGAATTTGGAGTTTTAATAATTTTTTTTAGTTATCACTGAATAGTTTTTTTTTTTCCACAACGCAAATGTTTCTGCTTCAGAACAGAATTTCCCCTTCAGCACAGTGCCTTAGAAAAGCTTTCCTACATGCTGAATTTCATGATTTTGTTTTTACCAATGGATTTTCGGTATTAGCTATTATATACAGAATAGATTTGACTGATACTGATTTATCTTGCGTAAGATGTTTTTGATATCAGATAGTCAGGAGTCACTAAGTGAAGAACATTGGCATAGTTTAGACCCAGTTAAAACACCTTTACAGATGTAATCAGAAACAGAAGAAAATTTGGGAATCTAATTTTTCAGATTAGTGTATATGCTTTCATGTAGTTTAGTAGTCTATGGTTACAGGATGTTGTTTCTGTACAGCAGCTGTATTTATCTAATTTTATCTTAAATGACAGTTTTAAACGCAGTCCATAAATAAATAGTTTTGTTATCACTCCTGGTCTTTTGAACAGGCTTTGTATCAATGATGACTTTGATACTATTGTTACATTTCTGCTCCTGTCCCATGTGTATTCATCTGTAGAGGAAAACATCATTTTTACATCCTAAATTCTGGAAATCATTCTGTAACTGTCATTATGTGATAGAATTTCAGCGAGCCTACATTGTTGTACATAGTTTAATATTGTCTACATAGAGTTTGAGATTAAGTATTTAGATCTGTGGAACAGTTTTTTTTTTAGACATGACACTTTGATTTTTTTTTTTAATTGGAGAAATTAGAAAACCTACTCCTAAAATATTGTAGTTGATTTCCATTGTGTATATCTGCATATATACTGCACTGTAGTATTAACTGAACCCTATGTTGCACAAGAATAGACCAGGATCATAAAACCAAGTATATTCTGCACTGATATGGGCTAGTCACTGGTTGAAATTATTTTACTAAACTTAATATGATTGTGTATTTTCTTAATATGTTAATATAAACCCAGGGTTTTCAATTTTACCAGCAACTTTCTGTTGTGGTGATTAACAATTCTCACATCACTTCCTGAAAACATGTAATCTAAGCTTGAGCCAAAAAAATCCTCTTCTAAAATTTCAAGTTGATTACTCCTACATAATCAAATCTTATGTACATAGCTAAATGATTAGTTAATTTACAAGAAATGAGAGTATCCCACTGTGCTCATATGGCAGTATAAGGAATATATTTTAATATGTAGTATGCAAATCTTCCTGCATATAAATTCGTAGTTACTTGAAAGTGTGAAACAGCAATTTAGGACAGAAAGCAAATTAGTTTCAGTCATTCGTAATTATTCTTCAGTATAAAGTGAAGTGCAAAGTAAATGCAGACAGAAAAAAGAATTCTGATCTGTGCTCTTAAATTTTAGATATGTGAAATATTTTGGAGTCTATGAAAAAGTTTCAGTAGAGGTATTTAGCAAAGAGAATGCTTTCAAGGGTGAAAATAGCTGTATCTATGTCAGGACAGCTGCTTTATCCATGCTTTTAGAATTTCTTATATTACATTCCTGAGATTAATGTAGCTTCAAAAAATTCTCCTTCAGACTTCTTTTATCTGAAAAAACATTTCAGTTAAAAATAGGTTTTAAAAATCCACCTCTGGTAAAGGAGCACCTTTTCCGAAGAAGTCATAGGTATGAATCAAGCTCACAACTGCATATATGCACTTGTGTGTAACTATGTATAGCTTATATGCCGTAGTAATATTGAGATTTTGCTCTTTTTTTAGTTATTTTTTATTTTACTTTTACTGTGCCAATGTTAAAGTTTCGGCTGCTTGTGTTTTGTTGGTTTTTTGGGGGGTTTGTTTTTTGTTTTTTGGGTTTTTTTTTTGGGGGGGGGATGTTTGGTTTTTGTTTTGGTTTGTTTTGGGTTTTTTTTGTCTAGGAGGCATCTGAGGAGTTGTCATGAAAATAGGTTTTTAAATGTGTTAATACAGATTGAATAATGGCTCAAAATTTACTGACTAGAAATTATATATCTCACCTTACAGCATGTAAACCATCTGGTTATCAGCTATGCTTAGGGGTACATAGTGTGGATGCATAGAATAAGTTTCTATAGTAGTGATGAACAAGTATCTTTTGTTTCCTCAAAGGGGATATATTTTAAATCTTACCAAAAATTAATATGAGCCAGCCAGATTCATTTTGATTTCTTTCCTACCCCTTAATGAAAGCAAGCTAGGCTGCTTTTTCCTGTGGTGCGTAAAGGAAGATTATTTTCTCTATGTACAATCAGAAGAAAATACTTTAAACTGAATTTTACCATTTTAGTTCATATTTTTATCCCAGAACACCATTGCAATTTAATTTAAAATAAATTAACATTTTATTTAAATAATCTCTGTAAAAATGAGTGAATGACAACAACTGTACATTACAGAATAGTCAGATATTATTTGTTTCGATATTAACTAAATAGCAACATAAACTTATCTCATTAGCAATTGTTTAATACAGAATAAGGTCAATATGCTTTTCTTAATCCTTAAAAAACATGTCAGGAGTCACATGTTAAAAAATCATTCAGTAGCTTCTCTGACTTATAATTGCAGGGATAAATGATGTACTTGAAGCTGGAAAATACATGTATTATTCATCAGCATTCTGTCTCTCTATGTGTGTTGAGATGTATTTGAGAGCTATCCTCATCAGGAGACTGGAATTGAAATTAATATGCTCACATTGATTTCTCTGTATTCCTTTTTCTTTTTTAAGACTGTAGTACTGGATTAGGCATAGACTGTTTTTTATTTTTAGATAGTAAGAAACAGAGACTTCCTAATGTAGATATAATATTAGACAGGTATTTTAAGTACAATATCTATTTACTTTTTCTTAATTCTTTGGTTGCTCTGATACCATATATTTTGTATGATTTTTACAACAGGTTATGAAATCAGGCTGGAGGACTTGCAGTTTTTCTGTCACGTCTCCTTTTACCCAGTTTTCTCCTCCTCACTGTCTTGCTCTTTTTGTCTTTAACCTGTTCTTAGCAAGATACCCTGAGAATGGTCTTTACTTATTCTCATACACTGTAGTCAGAACAGTGGGGCAAAACCTATTTTATTAGAAGGAAACTGGAAGGCAAATAGTGTCACTTGGAATGAGGCAGAGGGTGACATATATGTATGTATAGTCTATCCAGAAGCTCCATTAACAAGAACATCAATGGCTTCATTCCAGAACCATGGGAGATCTAGCTGCAGCCTGCCTTTTGGTATGGGAACACAGAGAGGGTAATGACCAAGCTTTTTTTTTTTTTTTTTCCTTTTTCTAGCAGTCAGTGACGCCAGATCTCAAAATGACTTTTGCAGCCCCTAATATCTGTCATCCTTGAGGTTTGTCATTTCCAGTGCAACTTAGATGTTCTATTGCAAGGAAGCCCTACGTCTGTGGGGTTAACACAAGTCCAGTATAAATACTACACTGGTGTGAACTGCAAATACAGGTATTCTAGTAAACTTAAAAGGAAAAGTTTGACGTTATAAAACTGGAGAGAGAGTGTTATAAGAGAAAACCATAAATAAGAGGTTACAGACTTTAAAATATGGTTGATTTTTGCTCTCAGCCCTATCCAGGTGAGGGATAATTCTTAGGCTATAATGTTACTAAAGCAACTAGAGGTTAGGCTGCCTCAAAGAGGTCAAGTCCTAAAACAGCAAACCTGGTCACTTTTATTCTATTTAGACATAAGGATCATCAAAATCTGTCTAAGCATATTTGATCTTTAAAGTTGTACCAAAATTACTTTGAACTTCCTTATGTTTGTAAAATTTAATTGTTGCCATAGATTAGCCTTGGAGGTGTGTAAAAAGGCAAATTAAATATTGTTCTTGATTGTGTGTAAAGCTCATCAAATGTACAGATCCTGTGATATTTTGACTTCTCTCACTAGAATTTTCTGTCCTTCCTGTGATACTAAATTGCTAATTCTTTTTTTTCATGTTGGACAGCATAACTGACATTGTGACATATTTTCTGCCTCGATTACAATTTACCAGTTTCATATCACTAAAAGTATTTGCTAGGTTTTTGGTCAGAAGATATATGAAAAGCAATTTATTTGTCACTGAATTTATAATAACTTTATAGTACCTTGAGAAGAGAGAAAAAAACTACATCAGTACTGCAAAAGAACACACTCTGAACAGTTTAAAGGCTTTTGACAATGTCAGTCTTTCCATCTATTTTTGTTTTCTTTTGCTTGAGTGATTTATATAATATTATGACCATGAGTCATTATAATTTTACAAACCAAAATAATATTTTTTTTCATTGCAGCAGTACAAAAAGTAGGTATGTTTTGTTCTGTGGGCCATATCAGAAATATGACATCTGTTCTTTATAGACAAGGAGACAGTAATTTCTCTTGGGTGTCCCCAATAACTTCTCAGTTACTTCAGTCTTACATGCCATAAGCCCCATTTAAGATCAGTGTAAACTGATTTTGGTAATAAGACTACTTTCATTTTTTCTCTTTTCTGGAAGAGAAGTTAGACAAGTAGAAGCTATGTTAAATGAAAAAGAAGAATGAAGAATACTTTTCTCTCTATATGTGTGATCTCTTTGAACTTCCGAAAATGATTTCTGTGGTTAAGCAGTTCCCACAGAAGATGATTGTTGCTGTAAGCTTTAAATATCCTGTGTTGAATAGACATCTATTTTAAGCAGAATTGGACTGACAAAATATGTCAGTTTTGAAGAGCAGACATCAAAGTTCTTTTACTGTTAAACCTGTAAAGTAATTTAAACTAAAAGTGAAAGAATGCCCCTAAAATTGCATAATTTTTCCTCATATTTTTTTTTTAGCTAAGGTTTGTGAAAAGTTAAAGATCATTTGTTGTGATCAGTTGTCTTGAGAGCTACTGCGAAGCCAGACTGAGTTTTGCGTTCTGAATGTGACAATAAGGCCATCACAGAAAGACAACAAGAAAAGAGACACGTGTGTGTTATGTTCGAGTCCATTCCCAGGTTTTATGCAAAAGATTTACTTTGCTCACTCCAGAGAAAATTCCTCATCACACTAATATCTTTCTAATTGTGGAATTAGGATTCTAGTGTCAACCAGGAGACAGAGAAACAAGGTGCAATCTAGTACTTTAGTGCTTTATCCCTTCCAACTTAACTTCCGGCCTCCTTTATGGTTACTGAATACATTAATTATCTAAAAGCAGAGTTTAGCACTGGAAAAAGAATAGTTTATAAAGTCTGCTATGGATGTCAATTTACAGAGAAACCACTTCAATATTACCAGGATGTGTACTGTACACATTTCTAAAAAAACCTTTTTAAAATTTAGAATCCGTATAAATATGTTACTAATGTGTCATTGTTAAACAGCTCTGCAGGAAGTGACAGTGAATGTCATTTCAGAGTAAACGTCAGTTATTGTTGCCCTAATCATTAAGAAAAAGATTTGCTTATGAAAGTGTTGTGGTTGACCCAGCTAGCAGCAACAAATACTGTGCAGCTGCTTGCTCACCCTCCCACCTCCCAGGGATGGGGGCGAGAATTAAAGGGGTAAAGGGAAAAGAGACTCATGGGTTGAGATAAGAACAATTTAATAACTAAACTACAATAAAACTGAAAATAATATGTGAAAATAATAATAGTATACAAATGTACAAATATACAAATGAGTGATACACAGTGATACTGCTCACCACGCAATGACCAAGGCTCAGCCTGTTCCCGGCTAATGATCTTGGAGCAGAGAGAGTCCCAAAACCGCAATCCCAGAAAGGAGAAGAGCCTGAGAGTGTGAGAGTGAGAGAGCTGGCTGAGGAGAGAAAGAGTGAGAAAGTCCAAGAGAGCTTCCTGGAAGACTCCTCATAATACACTAGGCATGACGTGCATGATATGGAATATACCATTGGCCAATTTGCCTCCCAATCCTAAACCTGAGGTCAAACTCCAAGCCAGTAGTTGTGGGCTATGCTCTTTCCCAGCTTCTCCTGCACCTGCACACACTGACAAAGCATGAGAAGACAAAAAGCCCTTGACTGTCCTGGCAGCAACTATAACCATCAGTATGTTATCAGCCCTCTTCTCAGCACGAATCCAAAACACAGCCTCTTACTAGCTACTATGAAGAAGGTTAACTCTGTCCCGGCCAGAACCAGGACAGAAAGTTTAGTCACTGCAACTTGCACACAGTATAACATTCTAAGTGGATGCCTGTCATAAATAAGTAATAAATAACATCATAATTTAAAGTACAATATTAAACAGAACCAATTAGTACTGAAATGTCTACCCTCTCAATATATAGTTCTTTGTTGTATGACATTTAAAGTTTCTGTAACTTGACTTTCAAGTATAATACATTATGACCATTCTCATTAAAACCAGCTTTTCTTATAGCACTTACGATGTTGGACTCCTACGGGTAACATAATGAGGGTAGAATGCATTTTGATTGAGTTACCACTAGGGAGAAATTTAATTTAATTAAACTGGTCTTCATTAAAGTATTACATTGAAGTAAAGTAATTATAAAGGCATGTACAGTATTAGAGAAATCCTGCTGTTTAAAAGACAGAGAAGGCTCATTTTAGAATGATCATAATTTTAAAAAAAGCTTTTTTTCTAATAATTATCTCAAAACTTCTAAAGCATTCATACCTTGTAAAATCTGGTGATACATATATGCCATGTAAAGCTAACGCTTTTTCATCTACTTGTAATTTCTGCCAATCTTCCTTTGAAAATAAAATTTTGTAGCCCCATTCTGTTTTGTACAAACATCTACTAAAACATCAACATTAAAATGTGAGTGTTGAATATACTTACATTTAAAAAAATAGATAAAAGCACAGGGAAATGTCACATTTTTGAAGGTGAATTGTTTTAGCCCTTGAAAATACACTGTGACACAAGTTCTCATAGGACACATTTTCTCTTAAACTTTCATTTTCCATAAATAAAATAGCCCTATGCAGATGTCACCCAGATAATGCATGCTCAAAGTACAAAGACAGCCCATCTATTTCAAGAAGTCTATGAGGAGGTTAGGGCAGTTTTCAGATAAAGTAAAATGACATTCTTGCTCTTTTTTTATTCTTTGTTTTTCTCATCCTCCATTGACCATAGTTGCTTTTTGTTTCAGGGTGAATTTTACCATTTGATTGATTTTACTTTGTTTTGGCATTGTGACTGTCAGTTTTCTTGGGTAACCACATGGGCTGGATTTTGGATGGAGCATCTGCTCCGAGAGATAACAATGACTTTCCCAAGCAGTTGGCTTAGCTCCTCAACATTGTGAAGGCAAATTGAAGATTGTGGGGCATAGTCCTGGTTGCTGGTGCAAACAAATTTGCCCACCAGCCCAGGAATCTCAACTCTCTTTTGCTTCCACTCAGGAACACTAGGCACCAGTCCCATCTTTAAATGGATACTTTTGCAGGTCAAAGTATGAAGATGGTCCACAGGAAATAGATTGGCGTTAGCTTGGGAAGAATTAACTCTGGCCTCGCTGTCCTGCCTTACAATGCCTATCCTTGTGATCTGTTGGCATTGATTGCTTTGATTTGCCTTTTAAGTCTATGACGATAATACAGCCTTTAAATTCATTATCAGCTGATGTTGTTATTCTGTTTAATTCAAACCTCTTCAGTTTGCTTCCATATAGGAAAATGAAGAGAAGTGTATGTGTTTCTGAAGTGGAATCTCTCTTGTCCATTTCCCTGAAGTCTTTATCTCATTCTGCCAACTAGTTGTCCAACAGAATCGGCCTTCAATAATTAAAAAAAAAAAAAAAATCATTACATCTGCTTGGACTTGTAGCTCTTGCATAGATACATGAAGTCTTCACAGAAAATACGTTAATAAAACAAATGAACAATGTTACTTTAGTCTTAAAAAAAGAAGAATGAGTTTCATTGGTATGTTATAGTTTCCATATTTTACTGATTTTTTCCTTTATTTGTGTTTCATTTCTTCCCTTTTTAAAATATTTTTATTTTCCTTTCTATTGGAATATTATAATAATTCCAAAATACAAAAAAATATGTAAGAAATATATGATTTTCAGAGATGGACCATATAATGACATCTGTTAAAACACTTAGATTTTTTTTCCAGCACCTTGATGTAAACAACTGTTGAACAATAGAAATCACATAAAGAGTGGGGTGGGTGGTAATTTATCAAGAAATCAGTGTTAGGTTATACATCATATGCTATCCTCTTAATGTGAAAGATGTGTATCTGATATTTTTTCTGCCTTATAAATTAAAGAAAATACAATTTAGAGTGTTATTTATATATATTCAGTTAAATGTCTCAAGACTAATTTCACAATTCTTTCCCTTAGAATTTGAGGCAATTTTGCTTATTAAGAAAAGTGCTGGTTTGGTAGCCTGTCTTCAGAGAGAGATGAAACTTATTTCTTTATCTTGTCACAATGGTGACTATGGCATTTTCAGCAAAATTGGAAAGCGGGTGTCAAGATGGTTCTGAACTTTAGAAATCTTCCACATGATCTACATGAGCTTTTATGCAGATTGAGATTTTGTTTGTGGATTCCCCAAACATGAGACCTGTATCAGTACTGAAACACTGATTTTAAATGATAGTTCAAAAGGTCATAAGCAAATGTCTCACTCTGCTAGAATGACTGTTTCTTGTTTACATTGTCAGGATATGTGTGCATGTATGTCTACTTGTGCATATGTTTTTGTGTGTTGGAAGAATTAACTTCAGGGCTTTTATTTGTTTTCCAGCACTTTGGAATTCCCATTCTTGGCTGAATTTCTCTGACTGCCACTCTTTTTTTTAATCTTTTTTCTCATTCTTTTACAGTTTTGAGAAAATAAAATCTCAATGCAATTAAAAAAAAAAAAAAGCTACTGAAAATAAATTTAACACTATCTCTATAATTATTCATGTTACTTCAATCCTAACATTTATTCAGAGGGGTGTAAATTTATCTTTGCAGTCAAATCTGGATTCATATATTCAGTTTCCCTCAGGAGCTGAAAACGTGAACCCAAATCTAGACAATCTTGATTTTTTTATTTAATTATCGATAACTGAATAAACGTATTTTTCTTATCTCAGGGTAAACACGGATCTTAGACTTGTTTCTCAGTTACACCAAATCCCTCTTTTAGCTGTTTTAACTATTTTGGCAGACATGGGGCATGAAGGAAGATAGAGAAGGCCCCTCAGGGCATAATGGGTGTGCACTTCAGTGTAGTGTAGTTTCTTCTCCTCTAGGGGCCTGGAAAGCAGAGAAAGTAAGAAATCCCTGAGGGGGCTTGCCAGAATATTGGGAATACAAAATTGTCTTAAAACTGCAGCATCTCTCATTTCACATCCATTCAAACCCACAGTGCAGGGACAAGTATGATTGCTGAGTTAAGCCATTCTGTTTCCTCATGGTATAATATAGACCTCACCTGTTTTATATTATTTCAGAATATGGACTTTGAATAAAACCAGACATTTAAATATGCAACCATAGGCCTTTCTCTTGAGATTTTTTAATAAAAGTGCTCCATATTAATTTATTGCATCAGTTCTCTGATAGAGCATTTTGTATATTTATTCCAACCTGTAGTCTATATGTCTGAAGATTTTTTTTCACATTTTCATATGTTGCAAGAGCTTCTGCTTTTTTCACAGCTTATATGTAATCTACACTTCACAATATTAAAGGCAGAATTGGTACTACTGATCCTTTTGCTAAGTGCAATATGTCAATCCAATTTCTGTCGCATATTTGACCTTCCTGATTAGTCTAATAGGATGGAGCTGGAGATTTTATTATAGTCTCATCAAGTAGCAATCATTCAAAATAACACATTTTGTCCTTTTGCCAGATTCATTACCTTGAAACCTATTCCTTGTATTTTGTATTCTACATAACTGGCAAATTGTCTAAAGGATTTACTGCATTCCCTAAATAAGGTGTTTTAAAAATATTTTGTGATTGTAGATTTGGACTCCTGAGTCTTTAGCAGTCTCTGTAGTATTACTAAATATCATGTGTAATTTTGTGAGGCTGGGTATACAGTGTTATCAAATTACAATATGATCATAAGGTGTGGGCAGTGAGAACATACTCATCTATAGTTGGTAAATTCTGACGACAGGGGGGGTTGCTGACCTGCTACCAGCACTTGTTGCCGTGACCACTACTTCATTTTTGATATTTCCTCTGCGTGATCATATCTCTTTTAGTAAATTAAACAGTTCCAGAGAACATTCCAGGGCACTGGAACTTTATCGCATATACTCCCAAATTGTTATGATGGCCTCTGGAGTATTTTTGGATTGTGGCTTTTGGCTTGCACTCCTGCACCCGCTCCGGGTGCTGCACCACCCGCGCAAGGCTCTGACTGCTGGTCATACCCCAAGGGCTGGTGCTTGGTGTTACTCACTGGGGACTGCCAGGTCATGGGCACCCAGCACCCAGGCCCTTGTGCTGCTGTTCTGCGCTGGGCATGGAGATGGGCCTTTGATGGGATGATGGTTGCTGTTTCGGGCCTGGGAGGAGCCCAGCAGGGCGTTATTTGGGCTCTCCCCACTTGGCATTGTCTCCCTGGGGTCCTTTGTGAGCATGCAGATGATCTTTTACCACATAACCCAATGATATTCTTCAACAGTGCATAGCTTTTGTTGTGTAAATTGCTTTGGAGAAATGCATGTTTGCAGTATATAATAGGTTGAAGAGATGCACAAATGAGTACGAGCTTTTCATGAGTGTGATATATGACAAAGTAATTTGAATTTGAATTAAACATGATCTAATTTATCAATGTATTTTATCATATCAATGGCTGATGGCTTTGCTAGAGTCGAGATAGATATAAACTGTTGCATGCTGTGAATGTTTCTACTGAAAGTAGAAGATGACTTGCTGAACCCAGAGCTCTACAGTAGGCTTTCATGCATGCTAAAAAACCTCATGTTTCACTTCTGCCAGTGATAGATTCACAGTGAGGATTTGGTTAGAGTTTGAAAGTCTTACATCTGAACTATATATCCTATTGGTTTCTCTGTAATAATGACTCTTTCTTTTTGTTTTGTTATTAGGACCAGAGAAAACCAGAGTCTGTGTGAAACAAAGACTACAAATTCCATCTGAACTTTAAAAACTTTGCCTTTCTTTGTCCTTTCTTTTTTATTTCTTTTCCTGCAAGACTTTTCTGGCAGTTTCATATTTCAAGTATCTCTGCTGATCAATATGAGTTATATTTATGCTAGCAAAGTGTAATTATATACTTAACAGATAGCAAGCACATCATGTAGAAGTCAGGATTAAAATCACTGACCATGAGAACTAATGGAAACCTCTTACAGAAGTTGTTTTAAGGTCCTGCTATAATCACATAGTTAGTGTATGAACTTCATGGCTGAAAAAAATGTTAGTTCACTGTGATGGGTTTGCCCTTGGCTGGGGGCCAACTAC
>NW_010107718.1:4937-22133 GCF_000699245.1 Pterocles gutturalis | reverse complement strand
ACCCCCCCCCCCCCCCCGATCCGAGGATAGGGGAGAGAATTAAAGGGGTAAAGGGAAAAAAGGACTCATGGGTTGAGATAAGAACAGTTTAATAACTAAACTACTACAATATTGAAAATAATACTATATACAAATATACAAATGAGTGATACACAGTGATACTGCCCCCCCCACCCGATGACCAAGGCTCAGCCTGTTCCCGGCTAATGATCCCAGAGCAGGGAGAGTCCCGAAACCTCACTCACGGAGCGGAGATAACAGTCCGAGTGTCCCAGACCGAGTGCTGACCGGGGTGGCGGGGTGGGGAAGGCCTTGGGAGAGCGACCACCTGGAGCGAGATGATCCGGAAACCAAAAAGGACCGATCTTCCGGAGGGTCCTCACCTGTTACTGGGCATGATGTGTATGTGATGGAATAGATTATTGGCCATTTTGGGTCTCAGTCCCAAACCTAAGATCAAATCCTGGGCTAGTAACTGGGGCTGTGCTCCCTCCCAGCTTCTCCTGTTTGCAGGCAGCCAGAGAAGCTGAAAGACCTTGGCAGCTGCATAAACATCACTTTTTATCGGCTTTCTTCTGAGCACAAATCCAAAACACACCCTCTTGCTAGCTATTATGAAGAAAGTTAATGCTGTCTCAGCTTAACCCAGGACACTCACATGATACAACTTTCTAATGCAAACTAAAATATTGTGGGTGGGGATGTAGGAAACTCTGGAGAAAAGTGCATATTACAATCTTTTTTAGACTGAGATACCTAAGGACCCTTGGCTTAGTACAATCTGCCTCCTTTAGAGTTTTCTGACATTTCATGTTCCCGTCTTGAATTGTAGGCATAGCTGAAAATTCTCACTCCCTTTACACCAAAAATTCTGTATTTTCTCTTTTTCCTCTGGTACTTACAACGTGTATTATCTGTGTTCAAAATAAACTCTATTGGGAAAGTACTGAAACATGAGCTGGAAAGGATATGGCAATATCGTTTAGCTAGTAGATAAAAAATTGCTGCCCTCAGAGAACTGCTGGTGCTTTGAATGGCTTCATTTGATGAACATTTGCAGATGACTTTATCATGGTTCTGTGGAAGAAGCACTATATAACTTGTTGCTCTTCTGATTCTTTTTTTTGTTATTTTGTTTAAATCAAATAGGAGTCTGCCTTGCAGATGTGCATATTTGCTGAAAGTTTAGATGTGATTTATTGTGAATTTCTAAAATGATAAAATTCTAGTAAAAAGCACACTTAGACATAGGTCAGCTGCAAGTTGATGCTAAATTACTGTATGTGAGAAGGACAAACATATAAGATTAACAAAAGAAATTACACTATCCATATGGACTTGTCCAGGACTCAATAGGTGTCTGTAATCCTACAAAAGTTTCACTAAAAATGTAGACATATTCCTACATTTATATATAATTTAGAATCAGCATTTACATTAAAAGAAAGCTTATTTATGTTTCATGTTCAGTTTTTATGTAAAGAACTTTGAGACAGTTGCCTTCCCATGAAGTACAATAGTAAAACAATAGTAAAATGATTACTTCAGTTAGACACAGCACATGCCAGAAAAAAAAAATAAATGAGAAAGCATGCAGAATGCTACACTATGGTTTGTACATCTTTATGGATTTTAGTTGTTACTTATGCTGTGTAGCCTGCCTGTTCTCCAGACAAGACAGATCCGTGCCCCTTCCTTCTTCCTGTTTCCAGAAGAGTAAAGGTCTTCCCATGTCGTACTGTTGTCTCTCACACTAGCAAATACAGAAATTACTTAATCCTTATTTATAAAACTTCTGAAAAAGTCTTACAACAAACCAAACAAACTAAAGTACCAAAGTACAAAATAAGAACTGAAGTGATGTAGGGTAAAAAAGATATTTCCATAGTGCTTGGATCTAGCATATTAACCCTACACAGGGGAAGTGTTTGTAAGTCTCAAATGAAGTCTGGTCTTGAGTGTTTTAAACTACTGTTTCACCTGGTTTCAGGGTACTGACCCTTTGCCATTTGCAATAAACTCTTATGTGGGGCAGCCTTCTGTTATTTGATTGGATTTGGTTTTGGTTTTTGTTTTTTTTTTTAGTGACATCACGTTTTTCCTTGGCTGTTTCTAGTGACTGCTTGTTTTCTCTCCCATATTGGTGCAATCCGCCTTTCATGTCTCTCAGCTTGTTGCTTCAATTAACTTCTCAATGGACCCCCTGGCAACTTGTATTGTCTCCCACTGCTGTTTCCTAACTCCCCGCTGCTTTTGATCACTTTGCTTGTATTTTGGTGATCACTAACCGGCTGCTTAGACTATTGTTTGGAGCACTAGTGATTCCCTGCTGATTTTATCACTTATTCCCTACAGATCTTTTCTTAAGCTTGTATTTTGTTCTCTGCCCACTTTTGATATTAGAATTCTGTCTCTGTGACTCTATAAACCAAATCCAAGGTACTTTTCCTGGAAACTTTCAATCTATCTAGAAGATACTTATTTTTCTTTGAATTTCAGACGTTAAAAGTGGTTATGTGAGGCACAAAAAAATCCCATTAAAAAGAAATAAGATAGCAACTAATTTTTTAATCTATGTGGTTCTTTTTTGTATTTTATTGCCAGTTACTTTTAAATTTTATGATGTAAACTAGTAAGTAGCATTGTATCACTTCTCTGTTTCCCACTCAAGACACATTAAATATCTGTCCCTGCTTGCAAACATCACTTAATCCCTTGAAACATTAATAACTTTTTTTAGTTGTATTTAGTATTTTCACAACTTTGCCAGGAGATTTATGGTCTTATGGGAAAGTCAGAGTAATATTACATGTAAGTCAGAAACCAGAAGTGAATTGTATATATAACAAATATTTTTTAAATTAGTTATTAAAATGTTATTAAAGTTACTTTTTTCTAATCAGTTTCAGTCACTCTTCATCGTAATGAAGGAAGCATCTTCTTATCTCCAACAAATAATTGTTCAAACAAACAAAGTAGTGCCTGGAAAAAAACTGTTATTTGAGCCATTGGAGGCCTTTTTTTCTTAATGTTTTTGTTAGGATTCAACTTCCAGACAACATCTGTGGTTTTTGATGGGCCTTATTAATTTATTCATTTTCAAAACTTTATACAGTCTATTATTTATCCTCCACTCTTGCTGTAAATCCAGTTTCTAATTGGAGTGGTTTTGGAACAAGTTGATTGCTTGCTTATGTTCCTCTTTAAATCGTGGTGTGACCAAAATAATATCTTTACACATAAATTTATACCAAGTTTTATAAAGTATTCCTGTTATGAATGTCATTCTATTTTAAATAAGAAATTAATTTAATTGAGCCCAGACTTTGTATTTGTAAGGCATTATTATAGCTGGTGTTAAACAAGTTATACCAGTACTGAATAACAAGAATAAAGAATCATTCATGCCTGTGCCTTCTTATACATCGAATTATCCTGCAGACTTCATAGGCTGAGAAGATTCTTGTTGTCATAATTTTCTGCCTTGCAGTCTACTCTTAAACTTTAGATTATCATATGTATAATCTATGTATGGGGATGCACACAGGATACCGTTTCTGTTACTGTATATGACAGCCAACATCAGACACTATATGACTCAGAGATAAAATATAGCAGCATCCGTGTGTTAGAACAATGTCAAAGACTTTTATTATCTGTGTCATCAGCTTTGATAATTTCTGTGATAATCACTTTATTTTTTTTTTAATTTGCAGCCTTTGAGGTTAATTTTTAATTTTTTGATATAGCTAGTTAAATTAAATAATGCTGTCTACTTTTCTCAGAACAGTTTGAGTTTTTATTTAAAATGTTAACTTCTATTTTTTAAAGCTATGAAAGTTTGAGGTTTTTAAAAGATTGCTTATGCAATCTTTTTTGCCAGAAAAAAGGAGTGCTTTTCCAAGTGCAACCAGAATGCTTCATTCTGTTAATGCATTTAGAAATAAGTTAAAACCAGTTCAAATCTTTATTTACTTCAGTTGAGGTCTGTGAGTAAACTTTTGAATTGAGTCTTCTAGTACCTGTATTGTGCACATGTGGATTCAGCAGATTGTGATTTGATTAATAGCTACAATCATAAGAAAAGAAAGTTAGTAGCTTTTTGTTTTAGCTCTTTTGAATGTTACATGCTATGGTATGAACTAAGTTGGTTGTGTGACACACAGGAGATAATGTATATTTCACTAGAAATTAGTGGCAGTACTTGCATAAGGTAAATCCCTTCCTGAGGACCAAAGTCCTGTATCAAAGTGTGTAGTAACTTTTAACTATGGGCATAGGGGCTTATACACTGTGGATATATGGGTGTATGCAAGGTACTCAATTTAATTCTTTCTGGTAAATTAGTCTGAGAACTAACATACTTTACATTTCATTGATGAAAGGATATTTCATAATTCCATCCCAAATTGCTCTCTCCCTGTCAGGCATTCAGGGAAGGAAAAACAAAACAAAACAAAAGTAAGTTCGAAACACAATTTAAATACATCAAGACCGCAGAAACATACATAGTGAATAACAATGAACTACTTGTCCAGCACAGGACACCATTCAATGGAAATTTTCTATTTACACAGAGACCTATGACACTACACAGTTTTCTTTAAGTTTCATTCTAAGTAAGAAAAGTGAATCAGGGACTGTTTTTATTCTGTATGCGATAGCACACACTAAACAAAAGCCTGCACTGTTTATTACCAAAAATATATAGAATCTTCACTGAACAAGTGGAATCTCACAGAAAATAGTTTAGAACTATGAACCTCAGGATTATATCTCAAGATACTTTAAAGACTTCATCTGACAATATGATATATTTGTAATGTGTTAAAAGTGCGTAATGCTACCATATGCATTAGGGACTTGCTACAGTGAAGTGTTTTGTCAACTGTATGAGTCTAGATTGTCAGATCAGATTTAAATAAACAACAGGTGATGGTTATAGATTTTCATCTTGTGGTTTAACTTTGTGTCAGTGCCAATACTAAGATTCTTTAGAATGTTAAGTATTACCGTAAGCTTCTGTTGGAGCAGAAATAAGTCCTTTGCTGTACTTTATTGTAAGTACTGAGAGTGGGAATAAAATCTTGAGTCAGTCAGGAGTAAGAACAGATAGTTATTTGTCCACTGCCCATGTTCCACATGCATCTGCAATGACTACAGTTTGGGTCTGAAAATCTGCAGTGAATGTAAATGGAAAGGATATGGAAATATAGTAGTGGATTCCCTAGAGATTTCAGTCTCCTACCTATTGAAGATACTCAGAAAATGTGAGCTAGCCAGTTTTCAGAGTTCTGTAGTGTAGGTCTCATGTGGTAGTCTGTCTGAAATGTCAAGTGGATTTTATCAATTGAATGGCAGCTAGTATTTACAGAAATGCTTCTGGATTCTCTTGAGTATGACATGGGAGGGTGACAGTATTTTCTTCTGAAGAAGAAACACTGTCACTAACGAAGGACGAACCTATGTAAAGAAGAAAGCTCAGATTGAGAATACACAGCTGAATTCTGGTGTTGATTCTGTCAATGGCACAACACATGAAGGTGAGAAGCAATTTTGCATTCATATCAAAGGGAATCCAACAGTTTTAGCAAACACTTATGTTAATCACTCTCTGTCTAAATTTTCCAATCTGGAAAATTAAAATATTTAATCCTTTGTAAACTGTGCATGTATGAATGTCTAAATGGTCTTCAAACAGTGCTTTTAAAAGTGGGTGTGCAAGTTGGTGACATACAATTTAGTCTGTATTTTGAGTTTACTTTATAGTAATGGGATTTGTGAGTACCTGTCAAAAGGAACCTATAGAATACACAATTCTTTTGTATTAAGTTACTATATGTTTCATAGAAACAGTTGCCACTTCTTCAATATTATGAATGGTAACAGATATCAAATATTTTTTATTCAAACCAGAAGGTTTTTCATAGAATCACATGGAATCTTTTGTTTCTTCTGTGCAAATAAACTTATTTTAACACCATCAGAAAGATAAAGTTACAATATTTTGTTGATTGATTTCATAGATGTCTTGGAAATGCTATTCATATAGGAAATCCAAGATGATGATGTTAGTCTTGTGGCTGTTTATTTTAAGGGCAGCTAATCAAATCATTATGCACATATTAAGAAAAACTGAGTTGCCACATCAAACAGAACTTGCTTATTTCCATGTGCGGTTATGAAACTCAGTGCTTCAGTAGAAGTTTTGAGTCTAAACCATCATTGCTGTTATTTCTTGGTTAAACTTAGAAAATGAAGAATAGGGAAATTACTCAGAGCTAGTAGAAAAATAAATTGTCTACATGTGTTGCTATAATATCACCAATATTAGTAACTCAGGTCTGTATACAGCCTCGATAGTAAAACCTTGAGGCTAAGGATTTACTTCTATAATCTAACAATAGATTAATGCAGCCAGTTTGCATCCAACCCTAACAGATTGTATACGAAGTTGTGCTCAGCTAAACCGCTTTGGTGTCAACTTAGGTTTCCATTTGTGGATTTCTGTGGAGAAACTCATACATCAGCAATGGACCCTGATCTAAACAAGTAAATGTCAATGTGTTTAAGATAGTATTTTTAATCATCTCTAGTGCCATCCACTATTCCTGTTGTTACTTACTTGTTATACTTCATGTTGATTTGTTTGTTTGAGAGAAGTATATCTACAGTGGAGTATGCATATCCACAACACTGAGGAGATTCAGAATTGAGACTCACAAAATTACTCAGACCTCAGTCTGATGAATTTTATTTTTTCTGCCTACATCCTATTTCTACCAGTGAAATATACTCATTTTCTTCCTGTAACTGAAATTAATTCTTCATCATATCTAAGTGTTTCTTACTTGCGTTTGTTCTCCTTGTTCCTCCCTGCGCTTCTCCCAACATCCATATTTTTACTGGATGTTAAAAGAGAGTACATAAGTGGGGAATTCTTCAAAGAAGCAGAAGTCTCAGCTGATGGGGGCTCAAGAAATCCCACACTGACGACTGCTTGTTTAGTTAGAGGAGTGTTTGAGATTTTATTGTTTGTTTTTATTGGAGCTATGAAAAGAGATACTAAAAGAGTAGCTCCAGTGTGAACGTCAGCCTGGGCTTTGCCCTTTTTTCTGAGTATGTTTAGATAGCTACAGTGAAAATTGTTCAGATTTTGCTTTCACAATAAATAATGATGAATTTGGAGTGAACCTGCTGACATGAGTGAAATTATTACAGGTTGACACCATTGCTGAAATTCAAGTCAGAATACTTATTGTATTAGCTAATTAAGTCAGAGATTATGTAAGGAAAAATGTGGAAAGAGAGAATTATTGATGTTCTTTGTATAACTTAAATGTGTCCAAAGATACATGATAGGACTTTCTTATCAATTACACTAATGCTATTGATGCAGTTTACATTGTATCTTTACCATAACAAACACGCTTGAATTTTTGTATTTTTTTCCTTTAAAATTACCAGTATAAGTATATACTTTATAGTAATGGTATTTGCATTAAAACATGTTGGTTGCATAGAACAAATTTCACTCATCATAAATAGAAAAAAAGGCTTAAAAGAACTCTTAACACAGAACATCATATAGGACGCCTGTTGAGCCTTAAATAGTACATCACATTTTTATGGTGTGGATTGTAGTGAGTTTGGAGTAGGAAAGGATTTTAATAGATACCTGTTTCAGCATGGATCCAGTAGATTTAAAGATCTGTTGCAATGAACGCATATTTTTGATTCTGTATTTTATATACATCCCAGAGTTAGACTGAACAAATGTTCATTAAACAGGTTCTAATAAGAAATTCAGAACAACAGGTGCCATTATTCACTTTCTTATACTGAAGTATAGGAAAGAGATAAAAACAGTATTGATCACACAGATAAACTTCACTATCTAGGCGTCACAGTGTAACTTGAAAACAAAATGTTTATATATTTAAGGATAGTAAAATGAATACTTTGGATTAATGTGGAGATTGCTATAATTACAGAAATAAATTAATAGTTAAATAAAAATAGGAAAGGTCTAATTTGGGATAAATAGAGAACATACTCAGCCTTTAAATGTTGCTATTATTGTATAAACGTTGTAGAACTGCTGCCAGGATTGGTAAGTTAGTGACACATTTTTATCATAGTTCTTCTGTCTTGTCCTAGAAAATATAGTTTGGCAAATAATAGCCACTCACTCCAGAACTGTAGGTTTTCCCGTATAGTTGCAAAATAAAAAACTAAAATTCCTATTCTGGTTTTCCAGAATAAGGATTTTTCTGGTTTTCCAGCATAAGTACAGCTTATGGTGCAGGAAGAAAAATAGAAGATGCAGGCAGGTGCCACTTTTCTCTAAGAAAATAGTCCAAATCCCTTGACTATCAAGTAAAATCACAAAAGTCAGAACTCTTTTTTTTTTTTTTTTTTTTTTTTTTTCTTTGTGGGATAAATGGAAATAGAAACCTGCAGAACAAAGACATGATACTCAAGTTGTTATGTTGTTAGAGTGAGAACAGATGTTCAGATAACCTTAAGGAAAGATCAGACTTAGTCACTTAAGAATTCTTTTGTCTGTGAAAGAGAACATGCAGAGAAGTTTCTGTTTCTCTCCTCCTTGAGCTTCTGTCAATATATTTGCCTATATACTCTGAGATAAAACTCAGTTCTCAACCAAGTAAGAAACTTGTCTAGCTCAACAATAGGATTTTCCTTTTTTTTAATTGAAAAGTAGTTTATTGAGCACCATCTGCTTTCTCAGACCATCTCATTACTGTGGGAAAAGACTCTGCTCACTGAAGATGGTACAAATGCCTGATAAGGACCAAGCTGAGTTGAAGATGCATACAGCCTACAACAGGCAAGTTCTTTGTCCTTAAAAAGAAACAGCCATTGAAAGGATCTGTTTTTTGAAGACAGATGTATCTCTGGCTCAGATAATGTAGCGGGCAAAGAGATTGTAAGAAAATAAGTGTCAAATTATGTCGTTTTGGAGTTTCACTTAGTCCTTTGATGGATGCTATAGAAATATTTTTGAGTTTTATCTGAACAAAGTTGAGATAACATATTTAATCTACACAACTTTTCATGATCAAAATTCTGTAGAACTGCATTATTCTTTTAGGTATATGGTTGCACAGTTATTTTCTATGTAAGCAGTAATACAACTCTTCAATATTTTTTTTAACAGACATAGGTAAAGCATAAGCTTTGAAGTTCTTTCTTTTTTTCATTCAAGTTACTGTATCCGAAGATGCTTCTCATTTTTACAGCTTGTAGATGGACAGAAATAATCTTCTGATCCTGAACCTTTAATGACAGATGGAACATAAAAGATATTCTCTACAACTGCGGTTTTAATGGTTGAAGTTGCTGAGGGTAGATCTAACAGAAAATTCCAGCTGTTGTTGCAGACGGTATTACAGTAGAGACAAGTTCTCCATTATTAATAGCAACAACAACAATTAACAAGAGGGTATTTCAAAGATAGATCAGCCTGCCTTGCAGGCCTGCTGCATGTTTTGACAGCTTTGGTTGCTAAAACATGTGTTAGTACCCTCTGTCTGTGGCAGGAGTTATGGAAGATAGTGAAAGGATGTAAGGGGAAGCAAGAACTCAGGCATATTTATACTCATATTTAATATACCCTGAGAATATATTTTACTGGTGTGGTTTCAGATTTGTCCTTTACAATTGTCTCCTCCGTTTGTCCTCCAAGGTTTGGTGTTCCCTTTTGTTCCTGAACCCTAGCTAGTACATAGCTAGGCTTATATGGCTGCAGAAGGTGTTCATATATTTAGGAACTATAAATTTCATTTAAAAACCCTTGTAGATTATGGCAGAGACAACTGGTGTGTTGATGCATCTGTTTTACCTGTACATATTTGAGAGTAGAGTGGCAAATTGCAATAGCAGAGTAAGTGGGGACAGAAATGTCACAGATTCACCATGATCACCAAGTCTGTGTTCATCAAATCTGTTTTTCCAGCTTTTTGCCTTTTTTCTTTTTGGTGTGTGATGTGTGAAATGCTTTGTCACTATCTGGTATAAATCATCATACTTTCATTGGAATCATCATGGCTTTTAAATACTAAAGATGTGGTTTGGTTTTTATTGTAGTTAATTAATGATAAATAGTAAGTTGTATAAGAACCAACACATGATTGACACTCAGGCTTAAGAACAAAACAATGAAAACATGTTTATTTGACCAGTGAATGTTTTTCCACAGGTGGTTCTAAACTGGCTAATGTGAAATATTAAATGTAAAGCCTAAAGACATTTTAATCCTCAGAGTGAGAAGTACAAATGCAGTAAAATATTAAAATCAACTTTCACGTTTTGTTTTAGCCAATGACTATTTTGTAAGTCTTTGTGTCTTATTTGCTAAGTTCTTACAAATGTGTTAAAATGGATAATCTGATTTTCCAGCCATCTCATGAGGCCCTGTCGCTGGATGATGCCAAGTCCTAGATCAAGTCATAGTAAGGATAAAGGCCACGTTAGTCTTAGGAAGGGGGAGAGGGAGTTCTGCATCAGAGAATGATAAGGAACAGTGTTGAGCTGCCTGCTAACTTTCTAAGAGGTGGTGCAGTTTATTTATGGTAATTTGGTCATGGGAAGGTCTGTAGTCTGCACAGAAAACCTCTTTGTTCTGAGTCTTAGTGGACCCAGTGGACACGAATCATACTTTTTATCTTTGTGTGTGAAAAAACAGTCACTGGGCCCACAACTCAGCAGAGAGACCACGGAGAGTTGGAAGATAAATCATGTTTGATATATACCATAAAACCACTCCTGTCCTGCTGTAGCGTGAAAATGGCATACTTGGTAATTGTGAACTTGAAACGTAGTCCTCCTAATAGAAGTGAAATGAATACCTACCTCTTTTTAAGAGTTGTGAAAGATTCCTGTTGTGAAACAGCCCTAAAGAAAAGGACTTGGGGGTGTTGGTTGATGAGAAGCTCAACGTGACCTGGCAATGTGGGCTTGCAGCCAAGAAAGCCAACTGTGTCCTGGGCTGCATCAAAAGAAACGTGACCAGCAGGTCGAAGGAGGTGATTCTCCCCCTCTACTCCACTCTCGTGAGACCCCACCGGGAGTACTGCATCCAGCTCTCTGGGGCCCCCAACATAAGAAGGACATGGACCTGTTGGAGCGAGTCCAGAGGAGAGCTACGAAGGTGATCCGGGGGCTGAAGCACCACCCATATGAGGACAGGCTGAGGGAGTTGGGGTTGTTTAGCCCAGAGAAGATAAGAGGGAGACCTTAGAGTATCCTTTCAGTACTTAAAGGGGCCTACAGGAGGGATGGGGAACACTCTTTATCAGGGAGTGCAGTGACAGGACAAGGGGTAATGATTATAAGCTGAAAGAGGGTAGATTTAGGTTAGATACTAGGAAGACTTTTTTTCCTGTGAGGGTGGTGAGACACTGGAACAGGTTGCCCAGGGAGCTTGTGGATGCCCCATCCCTGGAAGTGTTCAAGGCCAGGCTGGATGAGGCTTTGAGCAACCTGGGCTAGTGGAGGGTGTCCCTGCCCATGGCAGGGTGTTAGAACTGGATGATCTTTTAAGGCCCCTTCCAACTCAAACCATTCTATGATTCTATGATTCTGTGATTCTGTGATTATGTTACGAGTATGCAGATGTAGGCAAACATTCAGGGGGGTGATCAAAAGGTCATTGTAAATGGGGTCTGTCACCTGGCCATTATTATTGTATAGTTAATACCATGTTAATCCTTTTATAGTTTTATGAACATAATGTAATCCTAGTTACTAGTTGAATATATCCTTTAAAACTCCTGTCAGCTTATTGGTCTGGTAAACAAAATCGCAAGTAATCTTTATTTAAAAAAACAGTAGTAATAAGTTTTATTAGTATTTATCACCAATAAATATTATGTTTATCATTAGATAACTTTAAAATCTTTGCAAATCATATAGATACCTCACAGCAACCTACTGATGTTACTACAAATGCATTTGGCCTGTACGTCTTTCCTGTGGTTCTAAATAGAGATCTGGTTTGTATTTTATTAAGATCTTTGGAGAAGCATTAATGAATGAGAATGAGGCCTTACTATAATACCTACTGTTTGCAATGGTAGGTTATGAAACTTTAAGAACGACAAAGAAGATGAAACATTTGCTATATCTCTGAGTCCAAATACTAGTTAAAATATTGCAAGCACTTGAATCTGGTGGGAACAGGTATCTTATTTGATGGAGTTTTATTTTTACCATGCATAGGGACAGATAGAAAACCCAATGAGCCATTAATAGTTACAAAAAAACCCCAAAAAATAGGCAGGAGGAAGATCTGGCTAGTCTAAGGACTGGTCTTCTGCTTACACAGATCTCTGCTTTCTTTGAGAAAGTCAGTTACTGTTTCCTGCCTCCAAGTCCACATCCGGTGGCAGGATTGGATTTTCCTTCCCACCAGGTCATTCAGTCCAATTTTCTAGCCAAGCTCTGCTCCTTTCCAGTTTGCAGACATGCCTGAAGCAGAAGCCTGTCAGTAGGGGCATACTGAGTGTGGAAGGGAAGAGATTGGGAAGCTGAAGCAGTGTAGGTTTGTGAGTACTGAGAGGGAGTAGACTAGCCATGACAGAGCAAAAATGCGTACTGGATGGGAAAAGAGGAGTCCCCTCAAAACTTCCTACGTCCCCCATCACAATTACAGTTCCCAAGTGTAATCAGTTTGTCTTCCCTTAAGCCCCATTGTTCTGGAGTCCACTGTCCACTTCCCCAGTTCCCTTTCTTCCCTTTCTACACCTCTTAACGACCTCATTCATCCCCAGGTCCTCAGCATTGCTTTTGAGGCTACTGTCAACCCAAGTTTCTCAAGATCTGTATGCACCACTCCTTTCAGCTGCCTTCTCTTCTTTCCTTTACTCCTACTAGGTATCCTTGCTTGTCCTACTATATTGATTTTTGACTGCATGCGATGTGACCACAGAGATCAACTTTGAGGCATTTCTGCATCTGGCTGTCTTTCTAAGTGCAATCTCCAAAAACAAAATCTTCTTAAAGCACTGATCTCATTTTCCCTTGTGACCTCCGAGATTCATACTTCTGTGCTGTTGTTTTATTGGCAGCTTGTATCCATGGGGTCATATGGTCCATTATCTGATTAGGCTGAAAATTAACCTTAAGCAACAACAAAGACATTTTCTTGGCTGGATCAGCCACCTGATGAGTCTCTCAGACATAGGCATGCAAGTGCCTACCCTAGGAGAAGCTTGAAATTCGCAATGAAGGAAGAAAGGAAAACTGTTTTAAACTCAGATACTATAATCATGTTTTTAAGAAAATAAATTTAATTTCAGTTTAGACCTAACAGTTTATTTTAGCCTGGATATTACACTGTGAGAGACTGTACATAATAAAATGAAGAACCTGTAACTCCCACAAGGCTTATAGCACAACTATTTGGTATATAAATTAAGTCTTCCTGTCATGTCTCTAAGAGCACACACAGGAGTATAACATTTTTAACATACAGGAGAGTAACTGTTACTATTAAATTCTCTTACATCAAGAAAAGTTGTAAAGAGAGTGGTTGTATTACTAAAAATGATAATTATAAAGTTGTTGAAAGTAATTTATTTTTGCTTCCTGCTAAGAAATACATCCAGGTTCAGAAGAATCTGAATATTGTAGACTATCTTACCTAGAGTCCAAGAGAATGCTGAAACCAGTTTTACAGAAATATATTATGTGATTCCAGAATAGGTACATTTGTGTTGCAATGTAATCCATGGAGGATCAACAGAAAGGAAACAAACACATTTTTGTATAAGGTTCTTAATCTACCTGATTTTTAAAGCAGTTGAAATGCCTTTATGTTACTAGAATTAAAATTATGCAGTTTATAGGTTGAAAGTACATTTGTACTTTGAGTCTGTCGCCTGCAACTTGAGTGGGCAAGTGCTTTTTCTAGTTTGAAATTCTGTCCATAAATTCCCTTTTTGCTTTTATTTCTGATCTTATACTTAACCTTTGAAGCTATACAAGCCACTGCTGATATCTGTACTCTTATTCTCTGAATCCACAAGTTTTTCTGAAATTACATTTAAGTCTTTGATGAAGAATAATGGTTTCTTCTGTTTGTGAAGAGCATAGATTCTCCCTGTGCTTGAAATGCTTTTTCCAAAATGCATGTCAAGCTGCTTCTTCAACCCTTTCCTATGCCATCACCTTTTCTAGTTTTATACCTTCAGTTGGCAATTGCCTTGCACACTTTGTCTTCAAATACATTGCTGAGAGAGCCACATCCAATGTTAGTTGGGTGTTGCTAACAGTAAAAAATTATTTACTTTTGTATTTTTGTATATAATAGAGTGGGTTGCTAGTATAATTTTGTTGGACTGTGGAAGAGAGATGCAGAAACCTCTGCCATTTGCCTGAGCAGTGAAGTGAGGGGCAGGGTCTGTGCTTCGCACAGGAACCATGGCAACTGCATTATCCCACCGATATTCATACTGCAATGGATAACTGAAGATTTTATGAAACTGGAAAAAGATGTTGTAAACCTCAAGAGACAACAGCTAAAATGTTCAAGGAAGATTTCAAATTGTCACTGGAATAAAGTGATGTATTTTAGAGCTTGAAAAAATTGTTTCAAAAAAAAAAATTGGAAATATGTCCACATTGATAGGATATAAAGAACTAATGATTATGTTTAGATGTCCAGAACTAGAATTTGTGTTGATTGTGTATAAGCTATTTTAGTGTCTCTTATAATAAAATTTCAAACACATTAAACACATGAGGTTGATTCCTATCATCCTCATATCTATTCCAGTCTATACAGACATTATCAGACACTTTATCAGATCCTTTAATTTTGAATTGAAGTATGAATCAGCAGTTTTTGTCAGTATGTCAGACTTTATTATCAAGACTTATAATTGTATCTTGCCAATATCCATCATGTCACCTGTTAATGTTCTTATGAAGTCGTCTCTCAGATTCCTAAATTTTCTCCTTAAATTCCCAGTGTGAGTTGTTTTATGTGAAAAAGTGCAGTTCATATTTTTTGTCTTTGCCTATAAAATTGTGTACAGTAGCATCATACTTAAAAATCGGTACGATCTGTCAGTGACACAACACTCACTGTTAAAGTAGATACAAATAGTACACAGCTCGGTCTCAGAAGCACCTGACTATTTCAAATGCACATAACATTTATTTCTTGGCTGAGGAAGTATGGAAATGTGGGTAATTTCATTTAATAGAATTTTAGATGACTGATGTGCACTCAGGGCTTTGTCTTATCACTTGGTTTTTGTGGTTTGTATTTTCTTAAGCATACCTCTTTCTTTCCAGTAATTTAATCCCTTGCTATGTGGTAAATATTTAACAAAGTATGAAATTAACTTTATGAGTTGTAAGAACAAAAATGAATCATGTCCAACTCTTAGGTGTTTAACATGCTATTCTATTCTAAATTCAAGCTTTTTTGCAAGTCCTTGCTGAGCAGCGTAATTTTCTATCGTTTCCGGGCCATTGACTCAACCTACAGTTGTCAAGACCAAAAAAAATGCACTTTGATATTCAATAATGCTCTTACGTGCAGCAAAGGTACACACTCTGACAACAACGGCACAGGAAAGCAGATCTTCTCATGGAGTTTGACACCTTCTCTTAGCTAGGTCTATTGGGTTGTGCTTTTCAGAATGCTGTGTACAAACCAACATCACAGTAAACATGTTAGTCGGAAGTATAAACTGGCTGCTGATTTTTCTCCACAATCAATTCAGACATAATAGTAAGTCACAGAAGTACAAAGTCAAAATGCAAAAAGTTACCTCACTAGCTCTGGGAAATATTTCTCAGTGAGTAACATTTTGTTTGTTTTCACAAATGCTCTCGGTGAGATTATCTTTGCATATACACATTTGTAAAATGGTTTGTCCTTTTTGTTGTTGGAAATTTGATTTACTCATTTTCTTATTTGAAACGTTTCTTATATTGATTACAGAAATTTTTAGGTTTTAGGTTTGTTAAGGGGAGTTTTGAGTGGAAAAGGAATTAATTGTCCATTGCTTAAACATAATAGTTCTCACCACATTTTTTAAATGATGCTGTAAACACTGAATGTTGGTGCAAATACACTACAAAAATGGAAAAGAATGCACATGAACATGTGAATGCACTTTTATAAAAAGTGTTTCCTATTTTTAAATCATCATTTTACTAGTATGAGAATGAGATCTGTAGCTCTTTGACAACTTAGAGGGCAGCTATAATGTTTCAGGGAAAAAGAAGTTATTTTTATGATCTTCACCTTATAGTTTTAGAGAAGAACTACTATAAAATTTCTGGCAGTAATACATGAAGTTAAACCTTTAAAATAAAATTTATGATTGAGATAATCTTTCCTCCTTCCATTGCTTATTATTTTTATCCTTTCATTCTGTACTTCACAAGTAGAACTACGTATCTCCTTGTAAGTTACCACTTCACTGATTAAAATGTTGCCTTTTTTGCATAATACTGCTGCTGGAAATAGAAAGTTTCTTGCTCTTAATAGCTGCTGGGGTTTACACTGGTGTGTAAAATTCCAGAGGTCTACTCTCAACTAATAATGTGTAGACAATTTTTTTTTGTTTGTTTAACAGATACTGCATTTTTGAAAAATACAGCTCTTCTGAACTTTACCTACCGCATTTTCTCATAATAAACTTTTTTTCTGCAGTCTACAAAACATTTTTTCAAGACAATTGCAGGGCACAAATTACAGGCAAACACTGAATTCCTGATTCAGCAATTCTTCAGAAACTTAATGCAATAGTTGTATCCATTAGTCTTTTTGTGAATCTGGTCATGCTTGTGCTGAGAAATTTCACAGTAAGTCCTGGAGTTAAGACCTTGCATTTCAAAGCATTGCTGAAATATTTTTTGCTGTATTTCTTTTGATTGACACTTGTAGTTTTCTGCTCTTTAACACCAACCTGGTCCTGGTGGGTCCATATATGTTCACACAGTAAACAAACTAAATTAATCTCCTTGTATGAAATTTCACTAGAGCAATGGCTGTTGCCCTGTCAAAACCGCATGTTTGTCTGTGGATTTTCTGAACTTCAGTAACATTAATAGACTTGATGATGGTATTTTGTATTTATTATGAGTTCTAAAGACTGAGAGAAATCAATTTAGCAAGGCATTTCAAATATTTATTCTTCCTGAACACTCTTT
>NW_010107718.1:0-4926 GCF_000699245.1 Pterocles gutturalis | reverse complement strand
TCTGTAGAGTTTTTTTAAACATAGTTCTGAGTTTTCTGTGAAAAATATGCAGGAAGTTGTTTGGTACCTAAAGTTTTCCTAATGACTATTTAGAGATGCAAATAGTTAGATTTCAATTTGCACTCAGTTTTGTGGCTACAAATAAGGGAAGCTGTATTTTGTACACTTGTCCATCATATGGACGTCAAACCCAAACTTTCCTCTTGAGTGATTTCCACAGAACAACTTTTGCTTTATGAATAGCTAAGATTCAATGTGCGTCAGCAGGGAAGTGATGACGGAAATCTCATTTTCAGCAAATATAGCCTTCACGTGGCAGCATGCTGAAAGGAGGTGAAGGAAGTTGCTTCTTCATCTTCATAAATGTCCATCTATTCTGGCAAAACAACCAAAACCAATAGCAAATTAGTATAGACATGTGTGAATTGCCAAAGAGTTTCATTAAACTGGGAAATGCATCTATTCTTTCCCAAAACAGCTTCCTCCTAATTTATTTAAAAATTAGATTAATAGACACAGAAGGCATCTCAAAAGTGCATTAGAGACTGGTACTGTTTGCAGATGTCTGTTAATTGTTACTCAGACCACCTTGCTGAAATGGCAATGAATATTTTTCTTCTGATGTAACTGATACCTGAATGTTTTACAACAGCTGAAATTGTATGTTAGCAATGCAGCGATGCATGAATTGCAGATATCTGCAATGGTGTTGCTCAACGAAGGAATCACATAACACGTAATAGGTTGGATTTTCTGTTTTCACTACTAGTCTGTAAGGCAGCTACCATGCTATGAAGGCAAGAGGGAATAAGAAAACTGTCGCTTGGAAGGGAACCTTATTTTGAACATGAAACTGCATCTGGAATGGTAATTGCAATTCTGGCCTTAAGTCAGTAAAGAACTTGAGTTGTTACTGCATTCGAAACGTTTATAGTGAAGTCTTCACTGACTTCAGGCTTCAGCAGGTGGCACTATTCATTCAGGATAGTTTGGTAGGAAATTGCACGGTTTTGAACCTTGTTTTCATTCAGCAGAAACACATACTTAAGTTCAATGTAGATTTTCAGCTGGTGAAGCTGGCAGAGCACCATTTTCTTAGGGCTGTGACACAAGGCAAACTGGCTAAGGGTCTGCTTGGTATTTAAGTTTGGAAACTGTCTGAATTCCATACTTAAAAAAGTGCTGAATCGTTTACTGCCCTAGTATTGAAACAGCCTTCTCTGTTAGTGATAAGGACAGAAAAATAAAAAGCATTTTTAAAAGGGAGAGAAATTGTTCTTAATAATGTACAGAATATTTAAGTGTATGTCAATAGAATAATTATTTTAGTCATCATGGAGTTTTCCATTCAAAATTCTGTTGACCCCAAATAGTTGGGTTTTTCTCCTGGAATTACTGTTGTAGCTACTACATTTCTTCTCAAAGCAAATGCGTTTGTAATAAGTTATGTATTTTTATATGTGTACATACTATATGTGTATCTCTCTATATATCCTTTTATATATACAATATGTATACTTTAATTTTGAAGAGCCAATGTTTATATACAACCTGCCCTCACTAGTAAAAAGTAAATAAAATTGTAAAAGTTCACCTAGGCATAAAAAAGTGTGAAAACAGAATTAAAAAAATAACAGTTGCTTCATTGAAAAGGTTTGTATTTTTAAAAATTTGTTATAACTGTTACAGACTGGTTTTGGTGAGTGCTGTTGCACTTCCTGCACTTGTGCATCTTTTTATTATAATAATCTCTATGTATACTTAGTAACTTGTCTGAAGAAGAAGCTTAAAATGTGTTTCTTCATTTAAGCGAACACAACATTGTTCAAAATAGAGGCATTTTGTATTTTGACCTAATATTGAAATTTAGCGAGAGTGCTTTCCAAGTCAGTAATTGCAATCTCTTTGTAAAGTATATGGCACTGTATTGATTTAGGACCCATCACTTGCATCTAGTCAGGCATCTGAGCCTGCTGATGATAACATTGACAACTGCAGCAGGTAAAAAGCATTAGAGAATGTGTAATTTCCTTCTGGCTTCTCACTTCTTCTTGATCACTAGTTTAGTTATGTGCATTTCTGTACTGTCTTGAGACACCAAGGAATGTTTGACTTGCAAAGTAGTTTGTGAAAACATGCTTATTTATTCAGTCTATTAGACTGAAGTGATAACTAAGTACACAAATTAATTTGTTTAAGATACACTATGTAGAATGACTCCGGAATTGTATTTAATGCTTGAAATGTAGTACTATACCACCAAAAGTAAAATAGGCAAATCATATTTTAAGGGTTTTATGCATATCTAGATTAGCTTTGTGGTTAATTATATTAGGTGAAATATGCACATTTGTTAGGATCTAAAAAAGCTTGTAATAATTTTTGTTACTTTCTTAGCACAATTAGTTTAATGTTATAATTCTCACATGAATTTGTATTTTAATTGTATACAATAAGTAGCATTATGATAGGGTGCTCAAAGTCTCTGGCAACAGATTCTGCCTGCTTACAGACAGGTAAACTATTTCTATGTATGCCATATTTTGTATAGCAGCAATAAAATAATTTTAAAGAAATTATCTTCCTGGATTTGTGCCAGTGAATCCTAGAGAAAAAAATATTTATGAATCTAGAATCTAGGACATTCTGATAGAGGATTTTATAGAAGTTAAAGAAAAAAAAATAAAAATTGGAGAACGATTGCAGAAGCCTTAAGAAGCATGGACTAGCACTCTTGTTTTTCAGTTCCTTATCAGCTATCTTATGGTTGGGTTTCAGTTCACTAGATCTTCTGTGATGCTTGATAAGAAGCCTTTCAATATGTTTGAAAAATTTCTCAGAACAGCTTAATGTAATCTGACCTGTATTGATCTGTGCAAATCCTATTGTGTGAATCTTTTCTTTTTCCTGAATTTCACTTACTATAGTCAAATCAATAGCGAGATAAATTAATAATTTAGAATATATTTTAGAGAACAGGGTGGTTCTATAGCTGAAATTAAAAATATGGGCAAAATTCGGTCCCTAATATTAAAATCTACCCAAGTGACAGAAGCATATAAAAAGATCTGTGTGTTTACAGTATCTGTTGAAGTATCCCTTAAAAGTAGGTTTTCAATATTTTTCAGCATGCTTTGATTTTCAGCCCAAAGTTGTCTTGTCATAAGTCAGTTACAAACGTCATTCATAAAAGTCATTCTATTTATATATTTATATTCAGTGTTTTGTATAAACTTAGTTTACAAGCTTATGTGAACTCTGTCTCAGTGAACATGTATGCAGAAAGGAATTTTTCCGTTCACAGAGTCGAGGAATTATTAATAGTGGGTACGGTAAATGGCACCTAGTCTTCCACACTTACACCTCCAGAGAGGTGATTATCCACAGTTAGGTGCAGAGAGTGCCAGAACTACCTCTTGATGCCTAAGGAAGGAATAAAGTTTGAGAAGACTGCATGAATATAACTGCCTCAGGTCTGAAGGAAACAAAAAGGAGTTTGTGAAAGAGTTGGCTATTTTAGCTAATCTCTTCTAAGAAATGGAATCGGAAATGGGAAATGTACTGGAAAAAAGAGTCTTTGAGAGCATAAGTCAGGAATTCAGCAGGTTGGCCAAATATTGGAGCAAGAGATACCTGATCCTAAAATAAGTGTTGTAAAGTGTGATCTTCTTTTGTAATTGTATGTAAACATTTGCTGTTACCCATTTTGCATGTTGGTTTGCAACACCTTTGTTGTTTAAGACACCTGAATTTGCATTTTGCTTTTGTTTGGCTTGTGTTTAAACAACGTCAAGATAGATGGGCATTTGTTTCTAAAGATCAGAGATTAGGAACAAAACTGTCTGGAAAGTGGTGTGGGAGCACATGTGAAACTAAGATCCTGAGGGAACACTTGCACTTCATGGAATACTGAAACTTCCCGTAATACATGGGGAATTTCTTCATCTTACTGCCATTCTTTCTTTCTTTCCATGGCAGCATGGCTATCCTGGGAGCTGTGATCACGCTGGGCTTTCTGCTGACAGATTGTAATGAAAATCTCCATGACAGCAGTGCTCCATTAAAGGGATTGCAGGAAAATTCCCCTCAGTCTGAAATAGAAGGTGCCCTTCTGCTGGACTGCAAGTCTCTGGTTCCCAGGCCCTGTTTCTTAAAAATTGTACAAATTTTGTCTCATTAAATATGCTCCTTTAATTAAAAGCACTGGTATTTCGTGCTGCTGTTACTGCATGTATCAATCATACATTTTATTATAACTAGTCAGAGATATTAGAATAGATCTTGCAGTCATCTCTAGTTACCCATCAGGCCAGCAAAACCTGCTGTTATGTTATAGTTCTTATTGCCCTCAATATGAAAGGTAACTCTTGAATATCTCCTTGGACAATAAATATAGTTCTAAAAGTGAAAAGAAATAGGAAATCGTCAGTGTAACCTGTGTAAACTTCTTTCTCTATCTTTCTTTCCTTCTTTTGCTCTTTTTCTCTTGCTTTCATGCCAGTTATGCATAGGGATAACAGGAAAAAAAAATAGAGCTCAATATTAGAAGACAAGAAATCTGAAGCTTTGAATCTTATTCCTGGCTTTTCCTTGGTCAACAGCATGCCAAGAACAACTAGCAGTTTCCCTGTATCACAGCTTACTGCACACTGACTTTACAGCTGGAATTTCTGCCTACCTCTTAGAAGTACTGTGAAGCCAAATAAGACACTTATAAAGTACTTTGAGATATGTAGATAAAATGAATCAAAGTATATTTTCATTTGCAAGAGTGGTGCAACAACCAGGGGTTTGGCTACTTAGACCATGGGGCTTGCTTCAAGAAGCCTGGTCTACTGGGGGCTGATGGAATCCATCTGTCCAAGAGAGGGAAAAGAATCTTTGGCCGTAGGCTTGTCAACCTGGTGAGAAAGGCTTTAAACTAAT
>NW_010107717.1:0-4316 GCF_000699245.1 Pterocles gutturalis | reverse complement strand
GCTGGGCTGGGTTCCCCCCCATCCGGTAACCAGCAGCGGAGCGTGCTGGGATCCGGGGTGGGAGGGGAGCGCAGAGCCGGGCTTATCCTCCTCCTGGGTGGCTGCTCTCTCCCTCCAGGTGAAGGAGAACAACTACCGGGGCCATGGTGACAGCGTGGATCAGCTCTGCTGGCACCCCAGCAACCCCGACCTCTTTGTCACAGCATCTGGGGACAAAACCATCCGCATCTGGGATGTCCGCACCACCAAGTGCATCGCCACCGTCAATACCAAAGGTGAGTCCCTGCCTTCCCGGGAGGGCTCTTGGGTCCCAGTGGGACCTCGGCCGCCTGGGACCTGTGTGCAGTGGCACAGTGCTTTGGACCCTTCTTGTGGGTATTGGTGACTGGGGCGTCGTTGCGGACTGCTTTTATCTTTGTGTTGCACTCATCTGTAAGGAGCAGCAGTGAATGTGGGGCTGATTCTGGTGTCAGTGCTGCAGAAGCTACTGAAGTGTGATGCTGGCTGTTACAGTGTCCTGTGTAGTTGTCTCTGGAGTCTGTGGGCTGCAAGGCTGCAGACTGGGGAAAGGCATGTTTGCAGGGAGCCATGGTGAAAGTAAAAGTTTATGTGGATTCAGAAAACTATTTGAATTCATCTACTGATTAACCCAGATGCCATCTCTGCACTTGGAAATCTCCAATTCTGAGTTGAGGCTGGAAATGGCATTGTAAGATGGCATAACTGCAACCTGCCTTGTTCTTACCCTCATTCATGGGTGTTTATTGTTGGCTTCTGATTTTTCTGGGTCTCAGAGGATCACTGGATTCAGAGGATCTTTGAGTTGACCTTGTTTGGTGGCTGCTGTGGTCCCATCTTGGCTGAAATGGGAAGGGCAGGGATGTAGTCATGTTGGCTTGAAGTTTAATTTTCAGTAATTGTACGTATTGGCTGGACAGGTTTGTGTGTTAGGCTGCAGACCTGGGAGTCTTTTCCATTTGGGGGTGGTTTGGAGTTAGTGGAGCAGGTTGTGGCCTTGGATCAGGAATAAAAGCTGCCCGTCTGCTTAACTCCTGGCTACTGTGGATTGCTGGGTAGAAATTAGACCTGCTGCCTTTCTGTCCCTTCAGGGGAGAACATAAACATCTGTTGGAGCCCTGACGGACAGACCATTGCGGTGGGGAATAAGGATGACGTGGTCACTTTCATTGATGCCAAGACGCATCGCTCCAAAGCTGAGGAGCAGTTCAAGTTTGAGGTGAACGAGATCTCCTGGAACAATGATAACAACATGTTCTTCCTCACTAACGGGAACGGCTGCATCAACATCCTCAGGTAGGTGCCCATGGTGGTGGGTGCACCAGGTAGCTGGGCTGGCTGCAGCAGACATCAGTCTGCAAGCCCCTTTGCTGCTTTTGGGGAGCCTGAGTCCCACATCCCAGCAATTCCCAGCCTCTGGTGGGAAGAAACTTACCTGGAGCTGAGGTTTCCCCAGTTCTGGGCTGGGGTCCCCGAGAGTGACCCTGGTGCTTTGCCTTATTCACTTGGCACTTGGTGTTTCCAAGAGTGTGGCCCTGCACCAGTTTGGTTTGCTCACAGTCCCAAGCCTGCCCTGCTTATAGACCAGCAGTGAGCTCCTCTCACTGCTTCCTGCCCCATCCCTTCATCTCCGCAGCTACCCAGAGCTGAAGCCCATTCAGTCCATCAACGCTCATCCTTCAAACTGTATCTGCATCAAGTTCGATCCCATGGGGAAGTACTTTGCCACAGGCAGTGCTGATGCGTTAGTCAGCCTCTGGGATGTGGATGAACTGGTGTGTGTGAGGTGCTTCTCAAGGTAGGTAAAGCTGTCCCGAAGTTGTCTGCCACCGCTCTCCGGTGACGCTGTGGGAGATGGCTCACTGCTTTACTCTGTTGCTGCAGGCTTGACTGGCCTGTGCGAACACTGAGCTTTAGCCATGATGGGAAGATGCTGGCGTCGGCATCAGAAGATCACTTCATCGACATTGCAGAGGTGGAGACAGGTAACGGTTTCGTTTTGGGGAACAGCAAGGAGGGAATCTGAGAGAAGTGCTGGTGGAGCTGGGAGGGCACTGGGAGAAGCGGTCTGCTAAGGAAGAGCTTGGCTGTGCAGAGCAGAGTGCCATGAGGGGGAGCCTCTGCCTCGTTAGTCTGTGGTAGACATGCATGTCATGTCTGTATCTTGTCACCAGGTGATTAAAAGGCGCTGAAGCAGTGTCAGTTCCTCCTCTGCCCTGTGCAGGAGAGAAGAAGCAGGTCCTTGGCTCTGGTGTGCGCTGTGGGGCAGCGTGCAGCCGAGGGCTGGAGGCTCTCCTGGCTGATGTGGCCCTTTTTCCATGCAGGAGAGAAGCTCTGGGAGGTGCAGTGTGAGTCCCCCACCTTCACAGTGGCCTGGCACCCGAAGAGGCCACTGCTGGCCTTCGCCTGTGATGACAAAGATGGCAAATACGACAGCAGCCGGGAGGCAGGCACCGTCAAGCTCTTTGGGCTCCCTAATGACTCCTAACGAAACCGCACTGGAGGAGGCAATGCTTCCCTGCTCTTGGGGCTGGGAGAGTGCTTAGTTAGTGTAGGTTGAGGTAAGGAGATGGTTCACGTCCTTGCCTGCTTGGCAGTGCTGCAACCTGTGGCTCAGCTCTGTGCGTACTGCTCTCAGGAGTGTTTGTTAAAAAGCATCTTGTGCTGGAGAGGACGGGGGGATGCTACCAGAGCCTCCCTTGCCATCTGAGGGCTGCCACCTCCTCTCTGTGGGCATGGCGGCCTTGTTCCAAAGGCAAGTGGCCAAAGAAATTTGGTTGCTGAGGAGCCTCCCATGAGAGGGTCTCTGATGTGGCCAGACTCCCCAGCAGTGACTAGCTACATGACCGTCCCCTTGTCCCCCACGGCCTGGTGGCGAGGGCAGCCCTGGGAGCACAGCCTGTCCTTTCCCCTCCCAGACATGCCATGTCCCTTCCCTGCACTGGGCCAGCGAGGGGAGGGTGTGGGGATATGAACTGGGGGGTGTTTCCTCCAACTGGGGGTTAAAAAATGCTGGGGCATTTTTTTTTTTGTATGTGTGGTTGTTTTTTCTAATTTTGATAAATTCTCTACTGTAACTAAGGTGCCTGTGACTGCTGCGGGGACAGGAGGAGGTGAGGGGGGTGCTGAGCTGTTCTCCCGTGTGCTTCCCGTGTCTCCTTCCCCTCCCTGGCTGTGAGGGGCTGTCCCCCTTGTCCCCAGTGTCTGTCCCCACTTTCCCTGTCCCCTGTCCTGCGCTGTCACCCCACCAGGGGGCGCTGCGCACCCATGCTGAGGGCAAGTGACACCAGGGACACTGCAGAGGGGATGGGGACGGCGCAGGGACCTGTCCAAGCCCTGTAACCCTGCTCCCGCTGGGCAGCACCCGACATGGATGGAGCGAGACCATGCTTCCTGTCCCACACGATGGCCACTGGCCCCAGGCAGACCCCATCCCTGTACCCCTGCCAGGGGTGACAAGTAGTGCCTCCCCTGTCCCTGCTCCCCAGGGAGAGCCATGGGGCTTTCTTCCCCCCTGTGCTGACATGCTGGGAAGCAGAAGAAGACAGTTACCGCAGAGGAGGTGCAGGTGCAGCCTGCCCGTGATGGAGACCTTGCCTGCAAGATCTCTATCATTTCCTCCCCTAATATTTTCTTCTGACAGAGGCTTTTCCAGGTGACTGCTCTGCTGATGCTGCCTGGGTAACAGCTGAGCTCTTTGCTGGTAAATGATGGCAAATCGGTCAAAGCCGAGGCTGGCTCTGGATGGAGCCCTCCAGGGCTGTGCCAAACCTGGGTGGGCACTGCCAGTGGTCCTGCCTCGCCTGGGGCACAAGGGGCCTGCCTATAGGCTCATGCCTCTGCTCTTTGGGGCAGAAGCCTGTGACCCGCCAGAAACAGCCCTTGCACCCCAGGGCTGTCCCATGTCATTCTGTGAGGTGAGTCCCAGAGTCAGGGGAAGGGGCAGAAGCCCCCTGGCCATGTCTGGGACAGGGGCCCACCAGCACCCACCCCTTTCACCTTGTCCCCAACCCCAGAGGGTAGACACGGGGTGGGGGCAGGCAGCTGGGCTGAGCAGGGCTCTGGGAGCTGCCTGGGACCCTTCCCCCCGTGGCTTGGCCGGGGTGCTGCCCAGGGGGGCCCTGCAGCCTCCTCCAGTGTGATGAAGCTGCCAGGTCTCAGCCTTGAGGGAGATGGGGGGGCAAGGGAGCTGGCAGGGGCCCCCAGGGAAGCAACAGCGGAGACGAGGCCAGAGCAATGTACAAATCCCTTTATTTTATTAGTTTGTCAAAGACTAGTTCGAGCAGGATGGTCACAGC
>NW_010107716.1:932-1229 GCF_000699245.1 Pterocles gutturalis | reverse complement strand
TAAAAAGTTAAGCTGCCCCCTTTGCCCCGCACCTGCCCCTGGCTCCATACGTACACTGTGCATTCCCCTTTTTAACCGATTCCCCCGGTCTAATCCGAGTCCGTCCAGCCCCTGCACCCCCACCCCTTTAAACTAGGTTGCAAAGCTGCTGTACCCTGCAACTCCTGAAACTTCTCTCCTTGCTGTGATTTATATTCTATACAAACAAAAAGGACAACAAAAATATATTCGATCCTCCTGTGGATGACTTATTTAAAAAAAAAAAAATAACGCATTTCCTTCTTCCCCTTTAATCTT
>NW_010107716.1:0-918 GCF_000699245.1 Pterocles gutturalis | reverse complement strand
TTTTTGGCAAGGAAATTTGCTCCATCTCCAGCAGCAACCACTGCTCCTTTTGATGTTGTGGTACGCCGTGCGCATGCGCTTCACATTAGAATTACTGCACTGGCCAGAATAAGTTGGATCTCTTCTCTTCACTGAAACCCTAAATCATATCAAAAACTAAAGGGATGCTGAGAGTCCGGAAAAAGGGTTACTTTGGGATTTGGTCATTCCCTTTAATAATAGCCGTGGTGTGTGCACAGAGGTAAGTGATAAAGGTATCTCTTTTCCTTTACTTTGAATTGCACTGCATGCTGCTGCTGAGAGCAATGTACAGCTTGGGTCTGAGAAATAGGAAATAATATAGTGTTATTCTGCTTTTCTTTAGTGTCAATGACCCTAGTAATATGTCACTGGTAAAAGAGACCGTGGATAGACTGCTGAAGGGCTATGACATTCGCTTGAGGCCGGATTTTGGAGGTAATTTGACTGCTTTTGAATAAGAGAAATTACATATCCAGGCTGTGTACCTTCGGTGTGTGTGGTTTTGAAACGTGTTGTGGGTGCTGTTGCTTTGGGGTGTGTGTGTGTGTTGCCATTTTCTCAAGCTGATCCAAAGTTGAGCCCATTGTTACTCGATTTTCTTAGCACAGGATGCTCTTAATGCAATCACATCTCTGGCATATTTGTAATTCGTCCCTCATTTTGTGTGTTTGCTGCTACTTTTATTAAAGCTGCTACCTTTAATTAAACCCTTGTTTAACTGCTTTTATCGAGATGCAATCTCTTAAGTTTACCCACCGTTTGTTCCTCTCAGCCTAATGTGCCTGTGATCGCAGTTACTATTTTTGAGTACAAGATGTGCTGTTAACTGATACAAAAATGTCATTTAACCCCCTGCGTGCTCCTCCTTCGAACTAGTTTGTTTATTTCGGACGTGTA
>NW_010107715.1:96511-140610 GCF_000699245.1 Pterocles gutturalis | reverse complement strand
AGCCAATCGTGTCCTGGGCTGCATCAGAAAGCATTTAGCAGCAGGTCGAAGGAGGTGATTCTCCCCCTCTTCTCTGCTCTTGTAAGACCCCACCTGGAGTACTGTGTTCAGATGTGGGGTCCCCAACATAAAAAAGACCTGGACCTATTGGAGAGAGTCCAGAGGAGAGCCACAAAATTGGTCAGAGGGCTGGAGCACCTCCCCTGTGAGGACAGGCTGAAAGAATTGGGGTTGTTCAGCCTGGAGCTCCAAGGGGACTTAATAGCAGCCTTCCAGTACCTGAAGGTGGCCTACAGGAGAGATGGGGAGGCACTCTTTATAAGGGAGCGTAGTGAGAGGACAGGGAGTAATGGGTATAAGCTGAAAGAGGGGAGATTCAGACTAGACATTAGGAAGAAATTTTTCACTGTGAGGGTGGTGAGACGCTGGAACAGGTTGCCCAGAGAAGTTGTGGATGCCCCATCCTTGGAAGTGTTCAAGGCCAGGCTGGATGAGGCTTTGAGCAACTTGGTCTAGTGGAAGGTGTCCCTGCCCATGGCAAGGGGGTTGGAACTAGATGATCTTTAAGGTCCTTTCCAACCCAAACCGTTCTATGTTTCTGTGATTCCATAAGTATGCAAAAATGTAATTAATATTTGTCAGTATTAAGAATGCCTTCGGAATGTGTATTATGAAATAAAGTGTTATCACTTGCACCATGGATTAAATAGTTGGAAAGTTCCAAGAAAAATGAAAAGGCAGCTTTTGGACCTAAAACTTATAAATCATGTCTCTTATGTATATAATCTATTAATGACACTCTCAGTGCAAAGACTTTCCTGGCACATTATCCACTGACATTCCAAAAGCCAACTTCAGTTAATTAAGTCAAATACAACTTAACCCTTGGGGTCAGGTTTTTTTGAAATATAGTTTCATTCCTGCACACACGTTTATCCCAGTCCCAGTACCAAACAGGCTTTTGGATCACAGTTTATTTTTGGGAAGTGTAAGAGCTTGAAAAACCCACTTCACTTCATCTGAAATTAGCATGATCTTGAAACAAGAACTGCAGAGGCTTGTATTACAGCATTTCACTCCAGGTTACAGGGTTTAGGTGAGTAAATCTGCATGAGGGAGCTATAGGTCAAGAGAACTGGGCTGACCAGTGGTGTCTCCAAGGGAGAAACCAGGGTAGATAGTCAGATGGGTCTCACAGAATAACTTGGAAAATCACAACAGGCAGTAGATTGTTAGGAGATGCTGGGAAGCTGAGGAACAGAGACATACAGCAAGTGCAAGCAACATCTTTTTACAGTTCACTACATCGCCCTTCATTTTACTGGATGCATGCTGAGGGCACAGTCACTGGTCCATCAGCAGAAGGTATTGCTGAGTGCCATTCTAGAAGGTGCACAGCAGAACCATGATCTTTTCGTAAGGTTCCTCTTTCTGTGCTGTGATTTTTTTTGTTTTTAGTTGTCTACACAGGATGCAGCCAAGTCATGCTTAATCTGTAATCAGGCAGCCTTTCCCTAGCTAGGATCTTGTCAAACATTTTCCTCTCCTTGACTAGAGGCTTTTTATTTCTCTCCTGCTAAAAGTTCACAAGGAAATATGTACCAAAAACAGGGAAGTCCCATGGGAAAAATCCCCTAACACAGAGGTACATCTCTGTGTTGCATACACATACACACTTAGACATGCACCCACACAAAGATTATCTGCTAAGAAGCATGTGCTAAACTGTTTGCTTCTGCATCCCTCCCAAGTGAACCCTACCATCAATGACCTCAGTTCTATCTCATCAGTATATTCCACTTTTGGAAACAAAATTGATTCATTCTCAACTCTTTTTTCCACTCATGCTGTCAAGTTTCTCTGAAAAGAGGATTACACAGAAAGGAATTATTAGCTGAAAGATAAGAGGTTTTCCCCCTAAATTCATTAGCGTAAATGGCTTTTAACTACAATAGGTATAGTAAACGAAATTAGATCATTCAAGGATACACAATTTTGCCCTTTCGTTTCCTCTTTATTTTGTGACTTTCTTCCCCACAGCACATTTCTGATCTGACCTGGTAAATGAGTGCCTTTTCCATTTGGATTTCTTTTCCATCACCCTCTCACACATAAACCTTTTCTGTTTTTCTACGTACACTGTTGATCAAGATCCAGAGGGAGTTTTTTACAGCCTGTCAATACAGTAGGAAGTCTGTGATCTTGGAGTTTTCCCTTTAGAAGCTGTGAAAGTGAAGAGTCTGGGATTCACTTTTAGTATATCTATAACCTACCACATGTCACTTACATGAAGCAACAAGCACTTGTTTGCCTTTGTGGATGCTCATCCCTATTAAATTAGTTTACACCAGTAGAGCTCCAAAGAGGAAATATGAAGTTTTTCTCCTTCATTTCCTGCTGCTACTTAGTGGAAGGGGTTCTCAGCTGCTGATTAGGTTACTCCATTGGTTTTCTCACTGGTGTGTTTCTCCACACTGCATGCCTTAATGAGGAACAGGCGGTCAGCAGTTTGGTGGGCAGTATGCTGAAAGTATGCTTAGGAAAAGAGAGACAGGCAAGAGAAAAATAGATCCAAAAAACTTCCTTCCCATCCTGCACGAAACTGAAGGCAGGAACTTTTCTGTAAGTGTACTCTTCAGATTACAAGATCAAGCTTTCAAAATGACAGTCTCTGGAAGTATTTATGAACTTTTTCCCACATTTAGGTGGTGGTTTTTTCCTGTGAGAGCCAAGTCACTTCCTTCCTATATAGTATCAGTGACATTACCATCCCTTAGTGGAGATTTGGTGCTATTCAAGGGCATCAAAATAAGACACACATAGGTAAAAATACTTTTAAAATTTCATATAAGGAATGTTTTCAAAATGGATTTTTAGAATAATTGTATGTGTCATTACTTCCTCCACCCCTTCCAAATATTTCCATTCAGATGGATGTTTAAGAAGAATAGAGATTTTTTTTCCAGCCACACACTTCTACTGCCAGTAATTTGATCCAGAAGTATCTCACTGTTTTTCTTGCAAAAATGTGAAATGTCTTCATTAGGAAGTAGACCTATAGCATCATTAAGATTGTAATGATATAGTCAGGGAATGGGAAAAAAAAAGAATACTAGAAAGAATTATTTTCTGGCTTCATGTATTATGTATTAAGACCAGAATGACAAAAGAAAACAGCTAAACAAACAAACAAACAAAACTGCCTAATGTGACATCAGTGGTGAGATACAGTAATATTAAAACTGTAAATGCTTTTTGAGTGAAGTATATGGATAAGATTAACATTTCTTCACAGAGGACTTTTTTGGTCATCTAGAAAAAAATGACATATCTGCAACTGCTTCAGTCTACTTGCAGTGAGAAAAGCATTTGGACATGTGTTTATATATGTATATGTGCTATTGACATAGCAATGAAGCAGTTCACTGACTCAAGGCCAAGAAACAGTAATGGGAAAACTTTCCAGCATTTGTTGTCAACTTCCAGATTTACAGATCTAAAACAACATTTCTTTGCTCATTGTTGCTTCAAGTTGTAATCATTTTCCCAATCGCCTCCTCAGTCTGTTCCCAGAAGGAAGAGGAAAATGGCCTATTTTCTGTGTCACATGAAGGCCTGGTAGGCTTTAGTCTTGACAAGCAACCAGATTATATACTAGTGAAGTGCAGGCTCCCACCTAAAGAAATGTTGAGAGTGAGGATGTTATTTCTGGGGAAGAAATCAACCATGTTTTACACTTTATTCCTCATGTGGAATAAAAATGCCTGAGGTTTCCAGCCAGTTTTGCAGTTCTTAATATATAGGAGCGTGTGCAGATGAGAGATGAGGTGTACGTGAGAAATTCTTGAAGTCATCACTCCCTTTGGTGCTACACTGCAGTGAGAAAGCTGGTGAACTAGTTAGTTGATTAACCTGGTATTTAGAGGAATTTAGTCTCACCTCCTTGCTTCAGTCAAGACTTCCTGAACAACAGCACTACAGTCAGTGCCACAGGGAAAATATTGCTTCACCATCTCACAGGAGAGCTGTGGAAATAGATACATTTAAGATTACAGAGTGCTTGGATAATGCCGTAGTGGGATGCTTGTAAATGCCATAGAGAAATCCCAGGCTTCATGGCTCAGCAGCTGTGTCTTACAGTGGGCGCATGTTTATCTCTAGGAACTGATCCTGGAAGATGCAGGTCATGCTGGTTCCCACTGAGGGCGTTCTCAGACCCCTCGGTGATCAGGTCCAGAGGTTCTATGGGATTTTGAAATCCTCTGAGATGTAAATTAAGATGACTAAGGCAATAAAATATAACCACTGATTAACAAAGGAGGTCTTTATAGCCATTAATTCTATATTTGTAAATAGTCAGAGACATGACTGAGTGACAATGTTCAACCATGCAACTAATTGAAAGCAAATAAAGATATGATGACACAGTAACTGTAACTGAAATGAAAACATTCTTCACCAGTGTTTTTAGATTCTTATGCACACATTAACTTTTTCTTTTAGGTAGGAGGCCTTCCCCACAACTTTTCATAGTTTAAATAGTACCAAATTAAACATCATGTACATTGTGTGTTCCTGAATATTTAAAATTATGTGTAACTATTGAAATCGTCCAGAATACTATAAGACAAGAAAAGAATACAGTTTTTCCATGGAAACTTGGACTTCGAATTTAGGTTGTGATTTAGATAGATTTATAAATATCCCAACTGTTGGTCATGTATCACTTTCTGAAAGCAGGGTCTGCTTCTCAGGTGCACCGAAATTTTCTGCTGGGTCTCTGCTGGGAGACTTTTCTCCCAGTCTGAATATTGTATCACATACACAACATGGGCTGGGATAAAAATAAAGAGAGGTGATACAGAGGTGAAGGTGAAGCATGATGCTGAAACACAACAGCAACAGCAACAAATATCTAACTATTATCTCAAAGGCTATTAACTGGAACAGATGTTGCGGGGATGTTTATAAGTGTTTGCTGGAAAAAAAGGTGATGAGAGAGAGCTGAGTCAATCTGTCTCATTCCAGAAACATTTCAAAGGCAGAGCTGTTCCATTTGGGCTTTCAGACTTCTGAAAAATTTGTGGTGATTTTTATTAAAGTGCATCTCTGTCATAACCAATATCATGAAGTTCCCTTATCTTCTGTTATTCATATGGTTAAAGTGAAGCTATTAAAGTTATACAGTTTGTGCTGTCCAGCAATCAATTTTACAAATGTAACTTCTATCTTATAAATCACTAATACTAAAGGTACGCGGGCTGCATTAGACATTTTCCTTTAGCAAAGATTTGCTGGTTACAAACTTTAGATGCCCTATATACAGTTACTCATTAGATTATCACCATTATAACTTAGCTCTGGAGGACTTGCTCCACTGTATCTGACAGCAATGTAACTATTTACTTAATACACAAGGCTATATAAAATCCTTATAAAATCCTGTTTAAATTTTTAATGTTATTGGCCAGAAATAGATAAAAGGAGGGAAAAAAAGACTAAAATTGTCTTTTTGTTTGTTTGTTTTTTTCAGTTGAAGTAGTCCTGAAGTTTGTTATTCACTAGATAAAGGTTGCTGAATAGGAAGATGTCACTTTGCAAGCTGATTTTTCAGTGCAGGACATTTCTATATGCATTCTTGGTGAATATATTGAATAGCAACAAAATACTTCCATAGATGAGGGTTTTAAAATACAAACTTGAAATGTGAGTGCCTTCTATCTAAATAACAACATAAGAGATTTTTGTCTCTTATGTTTTACTGACTTTTTTTTCAGACATATATCTTTTCTATAAAGTATAATAATAAAGAATTAGATTTTCAAGTATCACTGATACTTCACTATATGAAGAAAATAAGAGGGATCAATTCACTCATCATTGAAATGCAGCCATTTCAGGGATGTGGAATTTTATTGGTGCTAGCAAACTAAACAAGAGTTCAGTGAGGAATAGAATAATATGTGCTGCTAGAACTGCAGAGAAAAACTAAGCAGGATAGAATGCAACTATTTAATTAAAATATTTTTCATATGTCTTAGAGATGTTTATTTTAAATAATGGGTATTTTCTTTAGGTGTATGAACTCAAATGCTGTTTCTATAAAGGGAGATGTTTGACCTGCTTCAAGCTATAAAAGAAGATTTGTGATTCTCCGAAGTCCACATGCCCTAGATTAATGTTGGTGTCAAACTGATTCTGCGTTAAGCTCATTTAATGTACCTCTGGGCTACAAGATGTTACTTTGCCAGCAGCAAAGGTCACATGTTTTCAGGTATTGACAGTGCAAGTAATGACAAGTTGTTTCTGTGTTTGAGTGGATCAGGGTCTTTTTAGCATTCATTCAATGAATTTGGCAAACTGTAGTCTCTGCCCAAGAAGGCTCTGTGCCTTTGAGCATACAGCAGAGGGAATTATTAAACCTCCAGCTCTGAAATCTATAGCTTCATTTAGTTCAGACCTCCCAAAGGAATTTTTATGCCTTTAGCTAAATAGCAAACAATTTTGAAGCTGACTTTATCTAGGTAGCAAATTTCTTCTAGGTCATATAAAGAAATGGAAAGAATCGTTTATGTATTTATTGGGGTTTTAAGCACATTTTTTGTTTAAATATATCTAGGTACAGTAGGTCAAACTAGCCTTATAACTGAAGTTATAAAAAAAAGTTTGCAAACATCAGTCCTAAGGAAGGAAGCCTGATCAAATAGCTGAAACACAAGAGCAGAGCTGAAGTGCTGCTTTCCTGGCTCCTTCCTGGGTTGTTGAGTGACAAAGCAAGCCGTGTAACAATACCAAGATTTACACAATGTTGTGAGTTGTCTTTATCAGGTAATCAGAAAATGCATTAAGCTGCTCAGATGAGAGCCTGACATTTCCCAAACAGTCACAGACTACACATGGCTTCTGCTATACTTTTGAGTGACAAAGAATGCTTGGAGAGAAGTGATGTTCTCTCGGGCAAAAGGCAGCAAAGGGAGTTAAGGTTATGATACTCTGGGAGGAGAGTTTGCTAAATATTATCAGACACCTACTATCTGTGTGGCAGATTTTTTTCTCCTAAACTGGGATCTGAGCAAGGGGAAGTGGAAAGAGCTTATAGGGGATGGCAAAAGGGTGGATACCCTAGATATCTGTCTCTTGAACAAATGCAGAAACCTAGGCCTGGGCTACAGTCAGGCTTCCCTAGGAAGCAGATACTTGGAGCCTGAGGTCACGTCCTCAGTCTCAGTCCTTGCTCTTAGATTGTTTATGCATTATTCAAAAAATTGTCATTTGATAAAGAGCAGAAAGGTTTCAAGAATGCCAGCACTCTGTCCCCACATCAAGAGGTCTAACCTGCAGAACCAAGCCCCCTTCCTCCTCCTCCCCAGCATATTGATCTTGCCTGGAGCAGCTTTCCCAGGAGAGGTAGACGGAGCCTTTTTCCACCGTTGCCTCATGACTGAGGAATCGTGGGACTGGAGCTGGAACTCCAGATGTCATTGGGAAGAAGAGGGCTTGAATCTCAGACTTCCAGTTTCCTGGTGGATCCTCAACATCGTATGAATTTTCCATGGCCAACGTGTACCTCAAAAATTGGGCTTCTCTGGAGACTTATGCCTGTTTTGCATCTCCCAAACAGCTTTGGCTAAAAGGCAGGATCTCAGGCAATTAGTGCAACAAAGACAGAGTGACAACTGAGCAGACCCAGAAGCCTAGCATTAGCTCTCCAAGGAACTTTAGGTATCTTAAGCTGTGCAGCATGATAGTTATGGATTATTTTAATTGCTTTTCTGAAATTAAGCTCCTAAGTTTCTCTGAAAGGGCACTGATGTGATTTGTTGTATGCTTACTGAAAGCACATTGGTTTGTGCTATAGTGACCCACATATTGTTAGAGACTGTTCGTTTGTTCGCATATGTGTCACAGTTCACAGAGGTGTCTGCACAGGGGTTTAACAGAACCCGATTAGCTTAATCAGCACAGACTTGTGCATGGACATGCCTTTCTCACATCTGTGTCATTTGTTTCACTGCCTCCTTTCTCCCTTTCCTCTCATCACAGTTTTCCTTGTCAAAGTTTCCCTTACTTTAAACACTTCCCTAACCTTTTCCTTTCTCAGATGTAAAAATGGCAGATGGAAGATGAAACTAGATATGGTCTGAAAATGCAATATATTTTGCCCCTGAGCTCTTTACAGAAAAATTTGTGATTCTGGACAGCTTTCTTAGCTTGCTTAGCACAGCTGAGCAGAGGAGGGAGAAAGGGCACTGTCAAGTATAATGGTACACTAGGCTTCAGGAGAAAATAAAAAAGCATTAGAGGTCAGAAGTGTTCCAGGCTTGCCCTCACAGTAGGACTGGGTACTCAGGCACAGCTTCTCTGTAGTATAAGGAAAAGCAGTAACCAAGTATTTTTAGTGTTGCAAGTGAAGTCTTATGTCAGTGTCATTCGTCCAAAGGCAACAGTATTATATTGGCTTATATTGTTAAAAATCAGGATTACAGTTGATGCTTCTGAAGACAAGTCTCTTTTTTCCCTCCCAGCTGCAGATTATAGGACAGTAATGTGCTTTCTCTACCCTTATGTGGAAATAAGTGTACTGAGTTTTAATTGTATGTATAAGAAAGGAAAATAATGCATATATATGTGTGTGTGTGTGCACCTGTAGGTAGATATAGATAAAGACACAGATATAATCTCTAGCCTTGTTTTGTTGTGGTGGTCGTTGACTCCCCAGACACAAGCTGGGAACTCATGAAAATTTAAGAAACCTTCCCCAGTGTGACTCTTTCATCCTCTTCCTCTTTCTCTGTACCTTTTGTAGTTCTACAATAGTTGTACCTTTAAGTACAACTCAAAGGAGCATCTCCAGGGAGATTTTAGTCCATGTATGTACAGTTGATTATATCCTAAAACTCCTTCAAATTTGTGCTTTTCAATATATTTTTTTGGTAAAGGGTTAGGCAATGACACCCATTACCTGATCTACTTGGGTGGGATTCAGAGACATAGATGGAGGTGTTAGTGTGTGAATGTCTGGTCTCCCATTATAGGCAACAGCATCTGAGTCGACACAGACAATGGGGCTTGGAGAGCTGCACCTGGACAGCCAAATAGTTTCCAGGTTCCCATAACTGCAGACTAGATTCCCCTCTGACTCTCGTGGGAGTTTAGACACCTACCTCATGTAGTGACACTGACATATTGAAAATTAAATCTGCAACATGGAGGAGAATCCCACCCAGTGTAATTATTTAAGTTGATGCAGATGTATGTGTGAAGTAAAGACAGTGATTGGATTAAAGCTGCTGTGTTTTTAACGTTAATAAATTCCAACCTATTCTGTTATGTGGTCCTCAAGGGTAATTAAAATCCAGTGTATGGCTAACTTGCTTTTATGCACATTTACCTATCACAAAAGGGATATATATGCCTGTATTCATTAGGCAAGTAACTCTAGAGTACCTTTCTCATGATTAAGATATTCAGGGTAGTCAGCAAGCATTTAGTAATGCTAACTTCCATTAAGCATTACATAAGGCAATTACACATTTCCAATGAATTACATTTCCAATGGAAATATTAAAACCAGAAGTTAGAGAGCTAGTCCTGTATAGTCCAAGCAATTCCAAATAATGATTAGTACCATAAAGTAAGAGCATTCATCACCTTCAGAAGTTGCTTAGCACTAAGCAGGGTGGAGTCCTCAGGGGCACGTTCATACCTTGAGAGAGGCTCTGCCTAAGAAGCACTGACAAGTTGTCAAAACAGACCTGAAGAACTCATAGATTTTTGTGCTTGATCTGTGAATGAAGGTGAATCTGACTATAAGTAATAAAATTCCTTTATTTACATAATAAGATTAAGTCTTGTTTTTCTATGCAAAGCAAGTTGCTGTCAGCCTAGAAATAAAGAAGGGTTTGATTTGTTTTAGGCTCAGAGCTCTTGAATTCTTATGTCTCAGCAATGCCTCATATGTTGGTTGTGCACCCATTTAGAAGCAGGATACAGTCAGCACTTGATTATCCATGTGTTGCGGATTATTCATGCCACAGATATTAGCTGAAGCTCAGAGCCACATGAATGTAGCTATGCTGCTTCCAGGAGCATCTCAGCTCCATAATCAGTACAGCTGCTTTTGCATTACACAGAGTTGGAGTTAAAAAGCCCATATGAATCTTATCCAGCTCCATGGTAAACCGGTTCCCTGAGAAACACAGAGGCTCTTAATGGTGTCAACCTGTATCCAGCTGGGCTATATTGATTTGGCTTCAGTGCTGCTCTGCCAAGCCCACAGTGGAGCTGGCATTGGTGGCAACCCTGAGGCTGGCAGGTGGCAAGGGGTGGAGGAATGAAGCAGTTGCTTCTGTACCATGGTTCATTTTTCTATGAGTTGGCAGTTTATTAGTGGAAGCACAGTGCCACAAGATTTCAAAAAGTTTGTTCATTTTTTTTTTTTTTAATTTTAACTAACATTTCTTTCTGAAGTGCCAGGAGGAGTCGCATGGACCTGTGTTCAGTTGGAGAGGTCTGCGTGTTCCAAAATCCACTCTGGATACCTCTAGATTGAGAGTTTTTAGTGCTTACTTAAGTTTAGTAGGATAGATGTTTTCAAGTTGTCAATAAAATATTGATTTGAAGGATGTGTATTCATCTCTAAATTGTACTTCGCATCAGGAGACTAATGCATCAATCCTAGACTGACACTCACACTATGACTTGGGTACCTCTTGAAAGCCTATGGCATGAAACAGTGTTCCAGCACTGATTGTTTCCGTTTCTCCAAACTTTTAGCATTCATACACATGTACTTGCTTCATATGACAGTGAGACACATATGTTCTAGAGTAATCTTGAAAGCCTAGCCTCAGATTTGTTAAAATCTTAGTGGTTTATGATGGCTGTGAAAGTTGCTGCAGTTGAAGCATGCTGTTTCCATACCTGGTGGAGGCACTTCCAAATGGAGTTGTTCTTAGCTGTCCTTGATTTTACCTTGCCAAAAGCAGACAATTCTGGATAATAAACTTTTGCGATATTCTCCCAGCTTCTCTATGATTGTATAGTAATTTCTTTATTTTCACTTTTCTTTTCAAAAGCCCAATTTCAAGTAATGGAGGTTCTGAAGCTATAATGATAGGTTGTGTATAAATGAAATCCAGAAACCTCAAACATGCTGTTAGACAATGGAAAACTAAGATCCATGGACAAGACTGAAACATAATTAGAGAAAACGTAACAAGAAAAACATCTTAATTGTCCTGAAGCAAAGGTTTCTATGGGCTGCAAATATTTTTAATTTCTATAGCATTTTATAATAAAAACCTTTCTAAAAATATGAGTGTGATGGGTTAGCCCTTGGCTGGGGGCCAAAACCACACACCCGCTCACACAGTTCCCGCCCCCTACCCGAGAGTAGGGGAGACAGTTAAAGGGGTAGTACGTAAAGGTTCTGACTGGGCAGGACCAGCCCGATTGGCAGATCCTCTAGTGTTGACTAGCCAAGTGGCTTTTGCTAAATGTGTATCCCAGTTTTTGGGGTAAAGTGAAAAAAGGGACACATGGATTGAGATAAGGACAATTTAATAACTAAACTACAATAATATTGAAAATAATACTATATACAAATATACAAATGAGTGATACACAGTGATACTGCCTCCCACCCGATGATAAAGACTCGGCCTGTTCCTGGCTAACGATCCCGGAGCAGGAAGAGTCGATCCCAGAACAAGGAGAGTCCCGAAACCACACTCATGATTCCTCCAGGCGGGGGATGCACCACTCCCGAAGGCACTCACAGACCGGAGATAACAGTCTGAGTGTCCCAGACTGAGAGCTGACCGAGGTGTAGGGGGGGAAGTGACCACCTGGCCCCAGCTAACAATCCCGGAGCGGGAGGCTCCCAAAACTCAGGCAGTGGAGATAACAGTCCGAGCGTCCCAGACCAAGAGCCGACCGGGGGCAGGGGGAAGGCCTTGGGAGGGCGATCCAGAGCCAGAAGAGAACCGAAACTGAAGGGGCCTCGGAACCAAAAGGAGCAATCTTCCGGAAAGGTCCTCACCTATATACTGGGCATGACGTGTATGTTGTGGAATAGACTATTGGTCACTCTGGTTCTCAGTCTAGTAACTGAAGAACAAATCCTGGGCTAGTAGCTGGGGCTGTGCCCTCCCAGCCCCCCTGCCCTCTCTGCAAAGAGTGAAGAGGCTGAAGGTATCTGTCCTTGAGTATCCTAGCAATAATTATAAACATTCCTTCCTTATCAACTTTTCTGAGCACAAATACAAAACACAGCCTCTTGCTAACTGTTATGAAGAAAGTTAATTCTGTCTCTGCTTAACCCAGGACAATGAGTTAATTCAGCTTCACAATTTGAACGGTGAATAAGAGTTATATTGGAATGGTCCTGTTTATTACTGAAGTAGAGTCTGATCCATTTGTGATTGATATTTGACAGTAAATAGCCCTGTTGACCCAGATGTCAACAGTCACATACAGCAAGTATTTCTAGATTATGACTGTAGGCAAGATTCTAACGCAAACTACCTAGATATTTAATGCAAACCATGCCAAAAGTAAGACACTGCCTAAACTGCGAAGGAAACTACTGTTGGTATTGTCTGTGAAATGCGTTGGGAACTCCTGTAAATACAGGTTGTTCCAGCAATGTCTTGCTATTTGCCTGGGCAAGTCCCTTAATCTTTTCTTATCAAAACAAGGACCAAAAACATGCCATGTGGAACAGATTCTGAAAGCTCTGTGGAGCCAGAGAAATCTGTTGCCTGTGACCCCAGAGAAAACTTCATTAAAGACATTTGGAAAGACTTCAGTTTGCTTGTATTTCTTTGAGCTTTCTGCTAGAAGTGTTGAATTATTTGAACTATGTCAATAATTTCCCAAGTTTGTCTACATGAGCTAAGTAATTTAAGAAATTACCTATGAAGGTAGTGAATTTGGAGAGAGTACAAGTTAAGCTAATTAATCATCAGTCACAGCCTTGTATCTAGAAAAGGAGCAGTCTTGCAATATGCAGTGCCTGGGGGCAATAAGTAAGGATACTATATCTCACATTAAGCTTTGTGGGCATTTCCTTTTTATTTCACTGTGACTGTGCTAGCCTACAGACTATAGGCTATATTATATGCATACTTATAGAATCATAGAGACATAGAATGTCTAGGGTTGGAAAGGACCTTAAAGATCATCAAATTCCAACCCCCCTGACATGGACAGGGACACCCTCCACTAGCCCAGGTTGCTCAAAGCCTCATCCAGCCTGGCCTTGAACACCTCCAGGGATGGGGCATCCACAGCTTCTCTGGGCAACCTGTTCCAGTGTCTCACCACCCTCACAGTGAAAAATTTCTTCCTAATATCTAATCTAAATCTGTCTTCTTTCATTTTATAACCATTACCCCTTGTCTTCTCACTACACTCCCTGATAAAGAGTGTTTCCCCATCCCTCCTGTAGGCCCCCTTTAGGTACTGGAAAGCTGCTATAAGGTCTCCTCAGAGCCTTCTTTTCTCCAGGCTGAACAATCCCAGCTCCCAACTCTCTCAGCCTGTCCTCATATGAGAGATGCTCCAGCCTCTGACCATCTTCGTGGCTCTCCTCTGGACTCTCTCCAACAGGTCCAGGTCTTTTTTATGTTGGGGGCCCCACATCTGAACACAGTACTCCAGGTGGGGTCTCATGAATTATGATAATTATAATAATTAATTAAAATGCAAACCCCAGTTTATTTTGTACAACCTCTGCCCTTCCAGTGATGTGATGTAATCCAGCTACTGTATTTTTCAACTGAATTTCCTCAGCCTGCTGGAAAAGAAAGCCCAGAGTGCAGCAGTCCCTGTGCCCCAAGCACACTGCCTATTCTCTGTCTCATAAACTCACATATTTGCCTAAAGGTTCGTAAACTTTAAGGGTGTCCAGCAGGTAAATTAATCTGTCTTCAAGGTGTCCCCATTGCAGACCTGTACTTCAGGAAAAGACAGATAGGCTGGGTACAATGCTTAGAACCATTTATTTGTAGATGAAAATCAGTGCTTATCACACCATCCAGAAAGAGCTAACCAGAGCAGCTTTTGTTAATGCATCATTTCTGTCCTGTACCTCTCCTAGAGTTGTATGTTCTGTAGCAGCTTCAGAGCCTTAGTATGTTTCTAACAACTCGTACCCATGCATGATGTAGTACTGTAGCTGAGTGTTGACGGGACAAAGGTTTTGATATCAATAGTGGTTTTTTTATCGAAGAGGAATGGTGTCACTGTTTCCATAACAGAAAGCTTAAAAAAAGCCGTTGTGGTCTCTGCTGTTATTTTAACATTTAGGGATCTAATTAAGGGGCAGTTCAGCATACTTGACTTTCACATGGCAGACCTGTGACATGTCCTTTGTCTGCTGCCAACACTTCCCAACCCAGGGAGCTCCTTTCAGCTCACCTGAGTGGACTTTCAGTGCACCTAAGTGAAACTCTTTGGGCTGCTTCTGTGGCTGTTTTCTGCTGTGCTTGTAAAATCTAACTGATTTGTAACAAAACTAGCAGGAATAAAAGCAGAGCAGTAACTAGGAATTAGGAACCCGTTCATATCAGTGTGGCCAAATGTACTAATCATAAAACAAAACAGTAAAATTTCGCTGCTTGAATGGAAGCTTGTTGGGTTTAGTTTACCAGTTCTTGTATTTTACATGCTCAGTTGAAAATCTAAGAAATGTCTCTTTTTCAGAGGATGATTCAGCTCATTCATACCATAGCCATAGGCAAAATTCCTCAGCTCGTTGTATTTTGCTGTGAGAGCATTCATTTTCTGAAGTCAAGCTCAAATGTTCAGTCACCTCAGCTATTTGAACAAACCAATTGTTTAACAATTTCACTCACTTTTTAACAAAGTCCATTTCTATACAAAAAATGCTCCTAGTTAATTCTTGAGTTTACTTTGCTACGCCAACCACTGAACTCTTGGACACCCAAGGAGTATGTGCAGCAATATGAAAGTATGGTAAAAACTTATTACTATGTTTACCTTAAGCAAACTAACTGTATATGAGGCCCTGCATTAGCAGGGTGTCCAAGAAACTTAAGGCCATTATGTGATATAAAGCTGTAGTAGTGATACCAGTGTTCCCAACCTTGCCAGCACACAGTAAGGAGACATTTTAGAAATTTAAGCAAGTCTTTCTGTTGTCTGGGGAAAGAAACAACTCTTCTGTCTGTTTCCCTCTTCTCTCATTCTGCCCTATCAAAAAGAACAGAATCCTCACCAAAACGGTGAGGGAAGTATCTGATGCAGGAGGAACACATCAGCTCATGTCTTGGTAAGGAGGGCTGCAGAGCTGGGGACAGCTGAATTTTCAGCTTCATATGGTTGTGTGGCTTCTTAGATGGGTTCCCACCCTTACAGATGTGAGATTATTTTTTGTAAAGAAGATAAGCATAGCATTACAAAATTGTAATTCTATCAAAATTAAAAACGTGCTTCAGAAACTTATAGCTAGCTTGGCTCAGTACACAGGAGTGTTGCCTCCTACTCTCTATCTTTAAAGGAGACACTGGGGAGCATGGATTAAATGATTAAATAAAATGAACTAACTAAATACATTAAAGCATTAAATTGGATAAAATTATTCGGTTTTGCCTTACAATATTGTGAAGGCAAATTCCCTGCACAGCTTCACACATAAAGTAGGAAAGACTCTTATTTAATGGGACTTGGCCACAGGAGTTGTGCAAAGGATCAGAGCCAGAAATAGCAGACAGAAAGAAATGATACTTCAGACAAAGTGGAGCAGTATTCCCTGACAGTTCTGCCAAATTTGATAATTTATTTTAATGATTTTATGAGCACTGAATGATACTTTGTTTTAGTGGAGGTAACCTGCCCAAGCTAGCAGGCTACATGACACTGAAGTCATGTTTTGATTAGCATCAAGATTCCTACATGTGTAAATCAATCCATTGTGTAAAGGCACAAGAGCCAAAAAATGTAATAGTCAGAATTAATGATGTTTGGTCATCCATTCTCCAGTGAGGCTGGAAACACAGGTGAGTGTGGTGTCATTCCCACTGCATGTCACCAGAAATCCTGTCTTCCTCATCCCTGAAGAAAACACATTTTTAGCATTGCCAACTCTCTCTGCTTTATCAGACGTCTAATTTTTACATCATATGATTCTAGGAAAATTTATCTCTCATTTGGAAGAAAAAAGAAATGTTCTTTAGGACTTAGGATTGCCTAAAAAACGTTCAAAATGCACAGCCATGGTGGCTATGAAGCCAAAAGATAAGTATCATGAACACAGCATTTATTATTTTTTAAAATATCATTATTTTGAAAACAGTTTCTTGATTTATCTTGAGAATTTGATTTATGCTTTTTTTATTTAACACTTGGTCTTGGCAGGAGTAGCATCTCTTCATTATTCAGTGGTTCTCCTGATTTCTGCTGTTCAGTAACTTGAACGTCACTGTCATTTTCATCTGCATGAATCACCTTTCTTTAATGCTTCTGCTTCTATTGAAGTAAGTGAGAATGTTGCCAATAACTTCAGAATGGAGCTTAACAAAAATATCTTTTGGGAAACTTAGGCAGTTTCCTTCAGACTGTTTCAGACTGGACCTATTATGCAGCATAGTTAAATCACTGTTATTCTTTTATTCCCTCTGTATAAATATAACAGCAGTACAATAATCTTTTTGATGTCTAGGATAGTGTATGGCATCACAGGAAAACTAAGGAGGTCTTCTAAGCTGATTAAATAAAACCAACAAGAGTCACAGGAGGAAAGGGAGGAGGGAAAACGTTTGCCTGATCTGAGATATTTGCAAAAGCTGCACCAGTTAAGGACTGAAGTTTCCCTGGTGGACTGATGACCTTTGATGTGATAATTGCTAGTTTTCCTGAAACTCCAAAAGAGAGCATGTATAGTAGAGTTAGAAGAAAAAAGGATAAATATTAATGAAGCGTTGGATTTTCCTTCAAAAGCAGCGGGAGCCAAGCAGTTAAACACTCCTTTTCATCCCATGAAGCAGGATAGAAACTAAGATCCCTATATTTGCCACATAACTTACATACCTTAATCTCTGAGCAGTTTTACAGAGTGTTGTGTGTCTGTTCGGGTAAGAGCTTATTCAGTTGTTGAAAAGAGTATTCATTCTGTTAGGTTTTCCTTCTTTTGAAATTGTCATATAGAATTTAATTTTAAATGTTATTTTAAGCATTATTAAGTTTTTACCTCCAATGTAACACACACATATGGGTAAGGGTATTAAATTTCCATTATGGTGGCCTTAAAAGTTTTATTCTTCAGGTCAGGCTGGGTAAGGTGCCACAGGAAAAGTATTATCCTTCTTTTGTTGTAACCCCTGTGAAATTTTCTACCCTTTATCTGAATCCAGGTGGATCCTAAATTACTACTTTTCAGCGTTGTCTTGCACACAGTTCACCACCATCCGCTTGATCATAGAAAATAACAGGTGAATGTGCTACCATTAGCATGCAGTTCACTTGCCCTCTCACAAGCTGGGTAAAAAGAAAAATGTTTGCAGGGCAAAGCAGGCACAGCATAGCCCATTGCTTACTGCAAAGCCTTTTTTTTTTTTTTTTAAATAGATACACAAGTGTTTTATTTACCTGGTGAAGCTACTTTCTTCTGGAGTTAGTTGTTGCTTTAGTTAGTAGGTGAAAAGATACTTAAGAGTCTGCTGTAGTTAGTAGGTGAAAAGATACCTAAGAGTCTGCCAAAAGGCTTACGATCTTCAGTTAGATGTTAATTTGCATGTCTGTCATGGCTTGGAAAAGATTAAGATTAGCCTTTCTTCTAGCATGTCAAGCCGTATTGTGCTGTTATCTTAAAGTATTTTAAAGCCAAATAAAATTGAGATTTTCAGACTGATTAGCTGGTGTGACTGCAAAGGCATTTTTGTATTCAAGAAATGTCTTTGTTATAAAAGGCATCATATCTGACCTGCTCCCTAGATCAATAAAGATGAAGGGCTCTTGGTCTGTTGCAGAAGGAACTCATTGTGGCCCACAACTGGACCTACTTTCATATGCATACACTTACTGCCAACCTAGCAACATACATGTTTTCTTCAGATGGTTAATATAGCATCAAATGAGACATACTGTTTCTCTGGAAAACATCCTTGTAAAGCTGACTGAAATGGGAGGTTAAATATCAAAGGGCTAACACAAAGAAACGGAATGATCAAACAACTAGACTATTTTGTGATTTACATGGGTTATTTTGCTGATGATTAAGTAAAGAAAAACCTGCTGAGATGAGTAGTAAGCAATTACACATTGAGGAATATCTCATACTTATTGCCGCCTTAGTAGTATTTGTAGACTGAGTGACCCTCCACAGGGTGATCACTTGCTAATTCCTTATAGCCAACAGCTTTGATGGGTTTACATTATGTGATTTTCTCGGAGGAAGGGAAAAGTGAGGAAATATTCACTGAATGCATAACCATTGAGGATCAGAAAAAAACTGCAGAATTCAGAAAACATTTCTAAATAAAGGAGGCTACATGTTTATTAATGGCTGGCAACATCCTTTCCTAGAAGGCCAGTCAATAAGAATAATATTTTAATCATAACCCCTGGTTATTGCAAGATACAGAATAATTCCCAAAAGCGATAGGGAGATACTTCATTGTCAGCACAGCTGACAACAGCAGTAATAGTTGGCTGTGGAAGTAGAGAAAACTTTGACTACTAGATCATAGAAGTTTCCTTTTACTGAATGTTACATGCATAGAAAAGACTCGGGAAAATGACACTTAACAATCTTTTCTCACTAGAATAGTAATTCCTGGTTCCTCCCATCTTGGCTTACCCATCTACAATATGGCTTCCTTTCTGCTAAGGAAGCTTGCCTTTATGCTGAGAATCGTTTTAAGCTCCTTTTCTGCTGCTTTATGCTTGAGCATAAATTAGGTTCAGATGCCAGTTGATATCGTTAGACGCAAAAACAATTCTAGTAATGGTGGAGAGAAGAAAACGTCTTACCTGTGTCTGGCCTGTGCCAGTTAAGAATCAGAACATTGACAGAGGGTGACTACTGTTAAATCCTTCAAATGCCAGCAAGTGCTGTTTCTTGAGGCACAAGCATGTTGTGAGGACTTTTTTTTCTGTGAGAGTCTGTAGTCTAGGGACCTGTGAATAAAGTATCAGGATAATAACAATTACCGTTGACCATGATCCCATGGGATCAGCAAATTCATCTGCTGGCACAACTGTGCTAACTTAGGGTTGTTCAGGATGTACTGCATTTGCCCAGTTAACAGATGATGCGTCTGCCACAATAGTCCACAACGCAACAGCAGTCAATATGTCATATTTTAGTACCCGTTGGTGTTGTTACCCAAGTCTGAATGCCCTGCAGATTATGCAATTTAAATGGCCCCTGTCTTCAAAGAGAGAAAAGGCATGGTGTTGAGGAGTATTTAAATGTAGAATGTCTGACAGTTGAGTATTTATATATGGCAAAGAACCATAACACAGATGAATACTGTATCGTGAACCAATCTGAAAATTTTGTATTAATAAATAAGTAAATATCAGTAAATCTTTGCCATTACCCTTAGCGTCTAAGGTAACACTCACCGTACATTACTTAAGAAACACAGTGTGTCTTATATTCCTACAGTATAGAGCAGTAAGTGAAACCACGGTTTTACTTTGAACATCAACCCAAATATGGCACTGTTGGCTTATCGGTTCCCTTAATAGTATCTGAATAGTGTATGATCAGTTTACAAGTAAAGAGATGAATTAGTGTAAGCTCAAATGCAAGGATGATGAATGGAAACAAGTTAGGAATATATCTTTGAGGAGGCTTACCTGGATGATCATTAAGGATCGAAGCTCATGGTCCAGTCTAGCTTGACATGTCATCACACATAATAAATTGCAGAATGCTGTTAGTTTTGAAAAGTTCTTCTGGCATAGCATCCTCAGTAGTAATATTACCGTGTTTTAAGGGAGGCCTTGTACTTTGGACTGTTGTCATTTAATATCATAGGGATGTATGATCTGCACTATGTCTTTCATTAAAGATAATGCTGGCCAGAGGATAACAGTTCAGCTTTCCAGGATTCAGATTTTTTAATTTCACGCTGCAATGAAAACAAAATACTTCCAGTAGTTTTGTTTGTTTGTTTTTCTTTCTACAACATGAAATTGTACTGAAATTTATTTTCAGATTGACGAGTTAAGGTATTCCATCTGAGCCTCAAGTCTGGGAGCAAGCAGAAAGCTTAGCCTGGACTCAGAATAATCGAGCTGATCCTTCTGTGTTTTAGTTTCAATGCTATTTCATTGATACCAGTGAAAATCAATTATTTAATTCTTTGCACAGTCAATCAAGAAACTTAAATGAAATGTTATGTAAGAAAACATGCAAAAATACTGAAAGCGTTACATCCAACATATCGTTTACAGAGAATGACACATTAAAAATTTGTCCAAAAGTCCCATTCTTTATTTTCATAACATATGGCATAAGGAGTAGTTTTTCAGCCATAAGCCTTAGGCAGGTATTATATGCTAACGTGTGACGTTCATCACACTGTCTAAGAGATGCACATGATTCACACTAGTCAATCAGCTGCCTTGGTTTTAAGCAATTTCACGCTAAAAAGAAAATGGATTAGCAAAAGCTCTTTGCTACTTGGTTACGGTTATTTGCTTCCTAAAATTGCCTTCCCCCTGTGTCTTCACCTGTAAGCTAAAACCTGTATCATTTGGCTATTAACAGTTGACATATATTTTGTATACACTGCTGAACTGAATGTTAAACCATAAAAGATAGGATAATTTATAGTAAATAGGCCCCTCTTTATCATACTAGTAAAGGTGATGATTTGTGACATGCTCCATCCCACTGTACTGCAATTTTTGTTTGTTTGTTCTTGTTGTTTACACCCTTCCCTACAGAATAGCCTGTTCTGTAGATTTAGCTGTAACAATTTCCTGGTGAAATGTACTTGTCCGTTGCTACTTTAGGGCAACATTTCTGCAGTTATAGATAATGGGTTTTCATTCTCGTTCAGCTGGATAGATACTTTTTCAGTCATTTGCAACTGACGCTGTTGCTGTCTGGGAGTGTCACGGCCAATGAGGCACTGCTGGCACTGCCTGCCCTTGCCCACCCCCTGGGGCCTTCACCTCCCTGCCTACAGCCCAGGACCCCCAGCCCACCCGTGTGCCCATGTCCCAGCCTGGCCCCCCCAGGGAGGTGCCTGACGCCTGGGGCTGGGGCTGCCCCGGTGCCCTGGCTCTGGTGCCCTGATCATGGTTTGGGGGGTGGGACAGAACAGGTTGGCAGGCCCTGCCCTGCCGCTCACGGCCACAGCCCACAGGGCCCATGCTGTGGCCTGAAAATATGGTTATAGGTGTTACGTGAGACACAGAAGGATTTCATTTGCAGATATGTAAAAATTACATTAGTAAATGTAGGAAACTTTTGTGGTTTTGTGTGGTAGGTTTTTTGGTAGTGAGGGAGGGACCGATGGCGCCTGTAAGTAACTGCTAAAGGTTCCCCCAGCTCCGAGTGTTTTGGTAGCAGGAGAGGGGACTACAGAGGTGTCCCCTGTGAGAAAGTGATGGAAGTTCCCCCAGCTCCAAGCCAGACCCACCTCTGGCCAAGGCTGAGCCCATCAGCACCTCTGTGAATGATATATGTAAGAGGGGGCACAGTGAGAGACAACTATGCAGACATGAAGGTCAGTGAAGAGAAAGGAGAGGGAGGAGGTGCTGGAGCAGAGATTCCCCTGCAGCCTGTGATGAAGACCATGGAGGGGCACCTTGTCCCCATACAGTTTGTGGAACTTGAGCCGAGCTTCCCTATAGCTCATGGAGATTTAACAGTGGAGCAGATACTACCCTGTATGTAGCCTGTGGAGGACCCCACGCTGAAGGAGGTGGCTGTGCCTGAAGGAGGCTGTGACTCTGTGGAAGGGACCTATGCCAGAGCAGTTAGTGGAGAGCTGCAGCCTGTGGGAAGGACTCACATTGGAGTAGTTTGTGAAGGACTCTCCTGTGAGAGGGACCCCACGCTGGAGCAGGGAAGACTGTGAGGAGCCCTCCCCTGAGGAGGAAGGAGCAGCAGAGACAACACAGGATGGACTATGGACTGACCACAACCCCCATTCCCTGTCCCCCTGCACCACCTGTGGGGAGAAGGTAGAGAAACCAGGAACAAAGCCTTTGGGCCCAGGAAGAAGGGAGGGGTAAGGGAGAGGTTCCTTTTTTAAGATGTAGTTCTCTTTCTCATTGTCTTATTCTGGTTTTGACTGCTAACAAATGAAATGGTTTTTGTGTTTTTTCCCAGTTGAGTCTGTTTCTTACCTGTGACCATAAGTGGTGAGTGAACTGTCCCTGTCCTTGCCTCAACCCACCAGGTTTTTTACCTTTTGTTCTCCTGATTCTCCTCCCCATCCCACTAGAGTGGAGGAGAGAGTGAGAGGATGTGTGGTGCTTAGTTGCTGGGTGGCCTTAAGGTGGCCTTAAAACTATGAGACAAACACATGCCAACACTCAGACATTTTGCTATGTCCCTTTCCTAGCTCTATCCTGCGAAAAGCTGAATATGTGACTCAATATTGTAATAAAGTCCTAGTTCTGGGAGAGGAAATGCAAAGAAATGTGTAAGAGTTTTTTACAAATAGGTGCAATGTTAAGATAAATGCCTCTGACCAGGGGTCAACAGAGTTTTAAGTGTAGGAGATAATGGAAACATAATCTGGAGCCATAGAGTACTTCAGCATAATGCATTTTCATTTCAGATCTTTTATCCTTCTTTATACCCTGAAATGTTTGGTATATTTTTGTCCATATTTTAACATGTCTACAATCTAAACATACTTTACCAGGTAGGAAAGAGGTAAGTTTCTAGGTGCTTTCACTAAAATGGGAAAACAAGAAGGTGGGGTACCCTGAGCAGGCGACTGAGCAATGGATTATGCTGTGTGCTATATGGGCGCTGTGATCCCTGTCCTGCAGGTCTAGGGAGGGGGTTTAGGGCACATCACCTGCTTGAAACTAATCTGCTTTTAAAGGAGATGCTAAGGACAATTGGGAATTTTATAAAAGCCCATTATAAAATCAAATAAAAGAACAGATAGGAAAGTGTTTTATTTCCAGGATATCCTCCTTTCTGTAGCTTGGAAGTCTTTTGCACCACCTCTGTTTAACACCACCACTACAGTAAGTGGTTTTTCCAGTTTCATGCTTTTCTTTAGGTGCAAGTTACAATTTCCAGATATGCATCAGGACACTATATACGAATAACAGAGCATTTTCAGTCTGGAAGTTTTTCTATGGTAGCGTTCAGTGTTGGAACACTTTGCTGTTCACAAAGGAAAGTGTTTGGGCAGAAAAATAGGGAGATTATGCCATGTATCTCCTTGTAGATTTTTTCAGAATCTTCTGCCCAAGAGGTGTTTGCTCATCACCGTAAGACATGGAAAGCACCTCTAATTTTGGAAGGAAGTTATCTGGAGGCTGTGTTAGTCTAAGAAACCTGTGACTCTCAGTCTCAAAGATTATCTGTTACTAAGAGCTAATGATTAGAGCTGCCTACAAGAGTAACCTTTACTATGGGGAAGATTCTGTGGGAAAAAAAAAATGTGAGTTAATAACTTCATTCCTACTATAGAAAAACTTTAGGAAATATGTTAATCATTATAATGTTAATAGATCATAATGATTTCTCCAACAATAAACTGTTTTTTAATAGATTTTAAGGCATTAAGAAATAAAAAAGATTTGTAAAATTTAAAACATGCAGGGCTGGTCATGTTTAGCCTTTGTTTCCAGGAGACTTTTCCTATAAAACTGCTTTTTTTGTGGTCATAAAATTTCCATCAAAATTCTTAAATTAAATCTAGAAATAAACATATTTTACAAATGCAATGCCATTGTAAATAGAGGCTTTGGAAAATTATCATTAGTCACTGTCTGTAGTTCTGTGTTTAGAGTTTTGCAGTCTTCTGAGAAACTAACAAGCAGCCTGAATGGTACTTTCAGGAACAATTGGAACTTGTTGACAGCGCTAAAAATTTAAAATTCCATATTTTAAAGGAATAACTGTTTCACATAGTGAGACTGAGGATGTAGCATTTAAACTGTCTGCATTTAGACTTTAAAATCAGCCATATGGGACAGAAGAGGTCCCTCTGGAGAAATATTCGTTTAACTCCTGATAAATTGCTCATTTTTGCTTGTTTATTTTAAAGGACAACGTACACAGGAATGTATTCATGGCAGATGAATTAGCTCCTATATTATGAGCATGCAGTGTGGTTAGTGTGAAACATTTACACCACCCAGCTCATCAGAAACCAGTCAAATCATTTGTTTCATGCCAGTTGTGCTCTTTACATTTACATGGGGCCTGGGACAGAGGGGATTTCAGATCTCTCTTTTCTCATATATAAAGTTTCACCTCTTTTCCAAATCCTGACTGCTTTAATCACTCTCTTTTATTACAAAAAAAAAACCAACAAAAAACAAAACCAAAATTATGTCTAAACCAGTTTTCATTTCTGATGAACCAATGACCACTGAAATAATTGGAAGACTTCTCCCCAGTTCAAAGGGCTTTGGCTAACCTGTAACTATAGCAAACCCAGCTTTTTTTAATGGCACTATTCATTTTTGGTCCTGAGAATAACACAAAAAGTTCAGAAATAATCAGAAATAGAAAAATCATGTTTTCAGTCAATCCAGCTATTTTAAAATCTTCACTGATTCATTCACTTTACAAGTGAAGCATATTGTGTGACATTTTTATTTCACTTAGTTCAGCTCACTTCCCTCTCTTTAGACAATAGTAATACCTCTTTAGATCAATATTAAAATGTATTTGACTCAGCACTTGTTAGCATCTAACAGTTCTGGGTCCCACATATGGGAAAGACGTCAATGAACTGGAGTGATTTCAGCAGAGGGCCATCAAGATGGTTGGGGCTGGAGCCCTTGGCCTGTGTGAAGAGGCTGTGGAAGCTGGTTTGTTCAGCATGGAACAGAGACAGCTTCAATCTAACAGCAGCCCCCCAGAGCTTACAGGAAGGTCACTGAGAAGATGGAGCCCCATTTTTGACACCCGTGCATGGCAGGAGGACAAGAGCCAGTGGACATAAATTGGAACAAAAGAGATTCATACTGGATATAAGGAAAAACAAATTTCACCCTCAGGACAGTCAAGCAGTGGAACAGGGCCCCAGAACATTTGGGCAGTGTCCATCCTTGGGGGTTTTCAAGGCCTGACTTGGTAAAGCCCTGAGCAGCCTGGTCTGACCTCACAGCTGAGCCTGCTAAGGACAAAGAAGTGGATTCTCTCTATATGTTGGTTTAAGCATTCCTGAATTGGGTCATTGATGCAGTTTGTGAGACACCTTTCATATAAGAACATTTCATCTACATTTAGGAAAAAAACATCCAGTAAAGCAACCAGTGATGGTTTCCCCACAATAATCACTGCAAACTGGTATGCCTTTCAAATTCCGTCCTACACAAAATGAAGAAAAGCACTACAGTTCTATCCTTTGCCTTTCTATCTCCTCTCTGTTATCTGGGAGTGATTTCTGATGCATCCTGGTCCTTCTCATTGCTAATCCATTCTGTGTTATTCAGAAGCTTCTATCTAATGATTACCAATGTCCTTTCCTTTCTTCCCTCTCTGTGGCATAATGCTCAGTCAGATGCTGGGACATAAGGTTGACTGCTCCATCACTGTTAGAGAAAAAAATTCAGTATGTGCTGCGTCAGGCATCTTAGTAGAATCTTGGCCCATGAGCAGGCTTACAATTAACTGGCTGTAAAGATACAAGTTATACATATGATTTATAAAGATAATATAATGTCTCTTCATTGTTAAATAGGAACTTTTCTTAATAAGAAGTGCATTGGAGATAAAAATATGTGTGCTTGAATATGTTCAGCCTCAGCTTCTATGCTTTAAAACTGCTCTCTCATCTACAGAAGCTAGGACTGTGAAATTGAAAGTACCTGTATGTGCACTTGAAAGATGACGAAAGTCTTTCCACAGGCATTTTCACTTGGAAAGTGAAGGTGCATTTATATATGCTACCCTTTCAAAATGTTTTCTGAGGTAAATTTATTCACAGAATAATTTCAACAAGTCATTCTTGAGTCTCTTAGATCTCAGACTGAAGATTATTTTCGAACATCTCTTTGAGAACAGATTTCCAGAATTCAGCCTGAGAGAATTGGTATTCCTCGGACAGATAAGATGTGCATGGTATATTCTGTCTTTGAAGTGGCAAGTGTGACTCTAATTTCAGGCTTTTTTGAGAGAAATACTAATTTTCAGGTGAAATTCAGTATCCAGATGCTTTGTACATTTTGACCTTTCCTCATGTGCCAGTGATTCAGCAAGAATCTTAAAGCATCCTTGCACCAGGGATGTATTGAAGAGCCTGCAAGAGGTTGTTTTAAGGAGCTGAGCAGTCCTGTTGAATCCAGCAGACATTTATTTTGCACAGCAGAACACGTGTATGAGGGTCTAAGTAAGGACTTGCACATCTGATTTGACAGTAAAATCCCAAAGTTGTATTCCTTGCTCATATTTGCTACCATTCCTGTGCAAAACTTTTTTCACCTGGTAGGACATGGCCGTGTGGAGATGACTTTCTGAGTTTCCCCATGGTGGGTCAGCTGCAGGTCACACCGGGAATCCTCCCCAAGGGTAAACAGGTGTGTGCTTGAGTGGTGACTGCGGGACAGCTAGGTGACGGGAGGCGTGCAGACTGGAAAGATGACTGTGATAGCAGACATAAGTCCCCCGCTTTCCTGAGCTGGGGCCGTACCTTGTGCACCTCCAGGTAATGCAGCTTGGGGAACACCGTGGACCTCCTGATTAAAAAGGAAATTGAAAGCAAGATTGAAAGCAGAGGTGATGTGCTTCTTGTCAGTGCCTCAAGTCAGTGCAACTTCCTTGTTGACTAGTCTTTATGGAAAAGGATACAAAGCACCTGGGTTTTTTGTCAGTCAGTTTTTTTAGTCAGTTTACTTTTATTAGTAGGCTGGTTTGTCTATAGTACAGGTTTGTCAGGGAGGAACTTATTTAGAAACATGTCTTGGTCTGTCAAGGAGCTTTTACATGTGTATCAGTTAAGGTAAAATCTGTACTGTGCCAGGACTGGAAAAGCTGTTTGACAAAGAGAAGCAACCTACTAAGGAAGATCTTGCTTTAAAAATGGTACTCAGGACCTGATCCATTGAGTCTATTTTGGTAGTCCTATTAAATTCAGTTTGAATGTATTGAGAGTAAAACTCATTTAAATATAATGGGTTTACTCAAAAAAAAAAAAATTAAAAGAAATTATTAGGCTTGATCTCCAGACCTGGAAGTGAAAGTGAACAGACACTGTATGCAGTCTCTAGTGGATCTGTGTGCGCATAAGCACGCTCACTGTGCATGCATGCAAGAACACAAAGTACTGATGCTACAGGTAAGTTCATCTTCTGCACTGTAGTATAACAAAGCTAGTTTTTCAAAAGCACTTACAGGAACTGCCTGACTCTCCTGGTTACCCAGGGAATGGCACCTATCTAAATTCCTGTGGTGTTTCCAAGTAGTCAAGCCACCTGTGTTATAGCTAAAAGTACATCTGAGATCCTCTCCTAGGAGTTCAGGTGCTCTATCTGTCTGTATACATACACTTACATAGATTCATACTGCCAGTTCCTCACACTTCAGTCCTTACAAAGGCTCCTCTGGTCCCTGTGAGCTCCTGCTGCTTCCTCTGTGCAATCAGCAAGGAGGGCAGCCAGAGCAGCCATGCATTAGGCTCAGCTTCCACCCAACACCACCCACCCATATGACAGCACAACTACCTTAACCTCTCCCTGTGATGATGGAGGTGCGTACATTACCATGAGGAAACGGGCATGTTCTCTGTCTTCTCCTGTATATGTAGATCCATACATATTCTTTGTTAAGATGCTGTATTCATATTCAAGCTAACAATTTCCATTTATTTATTAAAACAAACTCTTTACCAAATAAAAATAAAAACCCTTATTCAAAGAGAGTTGCAAAGCTTTGAGGGGAAGTAAACATATCTAGGAAGGACACTTTTTAAATTGAAAGAGTTCTCTATCCAAAGGAGATGTGAAAAGGTATGCTCTTGCATAGTTTCTAAAGCTGTTGAACTTAAATAGGAACTTAAAGAAATCTGCAAACTGTGTTGCGTTGTTCACCTCTGTGATATGATCTCCGAACTCAAGACTACATACTGGATCAATGAATCATCAGTGTGTTATTGTATGGTGTGTTTTCATAATGCCCCACACCGCTGAAGTAAGCAGGGATACAGCAAAGACATGTGGTTTTCAAATGGAATTTTAAAATTACCTTCAATTCCTTCATACACAAAGGTTATTCTTTATATTTCAAAAATACTTGGAGTCTTTTAGCAATTATATTACCTGGTAGCTGGAAAGTCACTTTCTTTAAAGATAAAAACCATCTGATATCAGAAGCCTATTTGGAGCTAAGAGTACATCTAATTATCTTTCTCAGCCTTAATTATTTAACAAGTGCTAATAAACTGCACGTATCATGACACTCATGTTTAATAAGCATATAAATTTAATTGATTTTTTTCCCTCTCTTTGAAGACTAACAGACACGGAATTCAGTCACAAGGCAGTGGCATTATAACTTCCAATATAACATCAGGTTTTAATAAGCCTCCTGTTTGCTGCACACATGTGCTTAAGACTGCCTGGAAACCAAATCAGCAGAGAAAAGGGATTACTTTAGATTACTTTGAAATGTGCATTGTTTGAAATGGCCTCTGGTGACCAGCTTTCATGAATGGCTGATTTTACTTGTGGGGCACGTCATCTGGCTCAATTATAGCAGGCTCTTTTGTATGGCAAGTGCACTTCATGGCTGTGTTGAAATATGAAATTCTAAAACAAAGTAAATCAGATGGTGAGAAATAAATTTAAGTAACTGTATATTATTAGAAGTTTGTAACTTAGCAGCAGGCAATCTTACTGAAAAATATGTGGGAATTTTCTTTTAAAATTTTCACATATTTGAAGTTAATATGAAACTATTATTTTTAATTTTCTTTAATGTTTTGCTCAACTATATTAACAGCATTAAAATCAAAGACATATTTTCCTTTTCTCAGAGACAGATCATTTCTTCTAGAGTTATGTATTTTTAAAGTGTTATTGGAGTTTGTTGTTTTACTCTGACATATGAAGTGTTGGAAACTTCTACAGACTAAGAATATCCCTTAACCTGTACAAAGTTATATGCATGGGTTAGCAAGTGTGCATTACACTTTTAAGTCACTGCAGGCCTTTTCTTTTCCTGTCTGTAACTGTTCATGAAATTACAATGTAAAAATGTAATATAAGGTTATGATTCTCCCTGCCTGCAATTACTTTAAATTATAATTACTTTAAATTGATCTAGCCTGAGGCACTGATGATACATCATTATAATACACAGATCACATTTGGAAGGTGAGCAGATATCTGATTGATTAGTACAGTGTGTTGGAAATCCAGTAGGTAATGATTAGATTAGGCCCAGATAGGAACTACATTCTTTGTGTTCTCTGTAAATCCTGTACTTTACAGCTAAGATTAAGGGATTAACCTTTAAAAAGAAATGGTAGGTCTTGCTTTCTCCTGACTTCTGCTGTACTGTAAATGTGTTTCCCATGGCTGCAGGCTCGTTATTCCCACAGGAAACTGACCCGCAGATTTACGTGGTCGTGCCTGATAGTCTGAGATTGCAGTGTTTGCCTTTTAAGTACAAGATAGAAGTGTAAGATGTGAGAAGAGCATTAACATTACTAAACCTAAAACAGTCATCTGTCAACAGCTTTTTCCACTTAAGTGCTTCACTGTATTAGTGAAATTGAGAGTTGTTATTGTTGTTGCAGGGTGTCACAACCCTCTAGTCGTCAAGGCAATGTGATTGAAGGAGAGATTTAAGACTTCTGAACCACTAGGTTGCTTTGGTGCAGATGAGCATCTCATCTCCCTAACCGTTTATTATAGTTTCAATCTGTCTCCACAATCTTTGTGCAATTACTAATATCATGAAATTACTAATTTTGTTGGGTTTCTAACCGCATACCTGCTATGATTCAGACTCTGTGAGACCGAGAAGTCCATCCACCCTTTGACATAAACATCAAAGATTCACAGAAGCGGTATGTGTGTGGCTGAGAAAACCCCTTTCACTCCCTTTCACCTTGGAGTTTCCATGTATGCAAAATGTTCGTGAGTACAATCAAAGATTCACAGAAGCGGTATGTGTGTGGCTGAGAAAACCCCTTTCACTCCCTTTCACCTTGGAGAAAGTATGCAAAATGTTTGTGAGTACAGCAGCATTGCTAAGTGGACACATTTCACTTTAAAGCAGAGAACTGAAAATGGTAGGCATAAACTACTGAATCCGACCTTTGTAGGGGCACTGGCAGGTGAAGCCACCTCCAGTTAACGTTATTCCAATGACAGCAGTTTCTGGCACTACAGGCAGACTGGCAGGTTTTTGAAATGAGCTGACCAGGTTCCCATCAATGTGACCAACCTGCAAGGTCATCTTGGAAATTACAAAACACTGTCAATAGCAGAATCCTTACTCTGCTTTCTATGAATGATGAGAACTCTTATTGTCCTTTGCCTTTCTACTTTTCTTATGGAGAGTCTGATTTTAAGGAAACAGAACACTAGGGTCATATTCCTGTGAAAAACGTTCATCAAAGCTAAAACTGTCGAGCCAGCAGGTCAGAGGTAAAATACATAGAAAGATAGTGCTCCTCTGCTTAAGGTGAGGAAGGAAAGCTCATTTTTTATGGTGATTGATATCTGAGGTTTTATTTATTTGAGAGGCTTTATCTTTTTATTTATCTGAGAAACCTGTAAGAAGAAATTATCCAAGATAATCTTTTGCATAAAGAAAATGAGGCAACCTGTCACTTGCAATGACTAGGCCTTCTGCTTCTTCTTCTGTGCTTTTGATATATTTTTTCCAAGTTCCTAGCACTTGTCAGCAAATCTCAAAAATGTCCTAAGTTGCAAAACATTGATTTGTGGATTATATCTTCATTATATGCAACTATGTCAGTTTTTGGAGGCAAGGAAACCTAAGTACAGAGAAATAATCAGTAGGATACTGGACAGTAATGAGGAACAAAGCACTTAACCACAAAATTGCTACCACATTGGGAGTTTCTTGATATAGGATCCCTGTGCTACCTTACATTCTCAATCCACTGGTCATATTTATTGCTAATATCAGGGGAACAGAAAGCAGAATTCTGTTTCCCAAGCTCCACAATCACAGCCCACATTATTACTAGCATTATTATTGTTACTGCTTCTTCCTTTATTGGCCAGAGTTGATCCATTTTTGTTTCTAAGGAAAGGCAACTAGAACAGTAGGCCTTTGCCTATGATTTTGGATGATGTGTTGTCCTCACTGTTCACGCTTGACAGAAAGCACCAACACATTGGTGCAGAGAAGACAAAGTTGTCTGCCCTTTGTTACCACTTTGTTATGAATTACTGGTGTGGGGAATTGCATAGCCCATGGTATTTGGGATGGACATATGTCCAGTATCCTAACCCGTTGTCCCTGCATTTGATTTCCGATTTACAAACAAGACATCTGTTCATCTAACCCAGATTCCCTGTGTAAGGATATGTGGAAGCCACATTTCTAGAATATTAAATATGAAGAAGTCAATACGTCTTGTGTTCAAGGCCAGGTTGGATGAGGCTCGGAGCAACCTGGTCTAGTGGAAGCTGTCCCTGCCCATGGCAGGAGGGTTGGAAATGGCTGATCTTTAAGGTCCCTTCCAACTCAAACCATTCTATGATTCTATGATTCTATCTTTAAAGCTGATACTGGAGGATAGTTGTGGATATGCAGTGCCCTGTTTCTTAAAAAAAGTGCGTGACTGTGGACAGATTTTTGTTGATTCAACACAAAATGGCACTTTAAGTGAACATAGTAAAAAATGTGGACATGAAAACAAAGTGGATTTTCAAAGGGAAAATGCTCTTTTTTGAGAACTGACTGTCTTTTGTTGTGTTCCAAATTAAGCACTTTCAGCCAACGCACTGAAAAATCTTAAACACTTCTTGGCCATAATGAATATAAAATTTATGACTAGTTTCAAAAGATACAGTTCTGCCTTTTGCTTTTCTTCCTGGTCACTGAAAGATATTCTTTTAAGAGACCTAGAAATAAAGTCCTCCTAGTTTTCATTCCACATCACAAAAAGTGGCACTGTAGCTCTTATTTGCAGTGCCCTGCCAATGTAATTCAAGTTTCACGGGTAATTAATTCTCCATGCCAACGAGTCCTTGAATTGCCTGTTATAATACAAGCAGCACAGAACCAACTAAAGATCCAGGTTTTCAGATTTTATCGCATGAAAGGTGAGTACAAACTAGGAATTTGTGCTCCTCTGGAAAAAAAAAAAAAAAAAAAAAAAAAAAAGGAATGACTGAAAAAAAAAATTACATCCAGATGAGGAAAAATAGTTTCTTTGGATTTCTCTGGTTTTGTTTATTTACTAACTATGTTTCATTTGTCTTAGGTGTGTTCTATAGGAAAAATATCATATTAATTTTCCAAATAGCATATATAGAAGTTATGATCAGCACTTGTTTACTTGTTATAGTACCATCTTGATTTCTGAGCACTGCACAAAATATTTTAAGCTTGCTTCCCCGTGTGAATTTGAAAAGGTCTGTTTTAGAATTTCACCTGTTTTGATCAGCTTCTCAAGACAAATTACCGTGTCTGTAGGGGCACTTGTAGACTACCAGCCAGTGTCCAACACAAACACTGCAGCTTTGTCTTCCCTATCAAGCCTGTATTTTGACAGTTTTCTTTACTTCATTTCCTTCTAGAGCTGGGAAACATGCTGTAAAAGGACAAGTTGTCAAATATCACCTTTTAATAAAGATTTGTCATATGCAAAACTGAGTAACAAAAGGTGCCATTGCTGTGCTCTTGTGCAAGAACCATTCAACGAAAGTTGGATCATTGATTTTATACATGTAGATCAGTCCTGATATTTTCCTTTTTCCATCAAGGGGAAAAATTAGAGTTGGAAAAGAAACTCTTCATTCTCTTTTTCCTAGAAAACTCTTGCCTAACTTGCTAAAGCAAAAGAATTTTTTAAAAACTAGCTGATATAGACCAAAGGGGGTGAAATAAAGAATACTTGTTAATGTGCATTTGGATTAGTGTAAATTTTATTAGCACTGAGGTTTAATTGTCAGGAACCTGCAGTTCTGTACTCTAGGGGATTATTCAAACACGTTGATGCCAATGTTTGCTCAGCGCAGTCAGAATGACTGCGCTTTCTGGGTCAACATTGTCTGAAAAAGTTTGCTGTATGGTACAACTGAGGTAAGAAACTAAACATTGAGTCTCACTTCACGTAGCCTTTCGTGCTTTGTGAGGTGAGTCAAAGTTTTGCTATTTAAAGATCAGACATTTAGAGAAATATTGTATTTACGCTTTTGCATCAAGAGCATATGGTGTCCAGTGTCTGTCAGAAGAAGGCTGACTTCTCCGGTAACCCTGGTCTTCAGGGCTTTTGTCCACTTTTATGTGACTTAGAATAAATAGATGGAAATTTAAGTATTTTTAAAAATCAGTCCAGACTAATTACAGACTTCAAGTCTACTTATCTGAATGGTGTGTCATCACCGAAATGACGTTTAACATTAAATGCCAATCCCCTGTATTGGCTTTGCCATGCCCTAATGTTACTTGGAGGCTGGACTATTTGTTGGTGCAGAGACAATGAAAGACAGGATTTCTCTGCAACAGACACTTGAATTTTCCTTTTAAAGATATTCACACTCTTCTGGTATAATTACAGCCTGCCAGAGTGAGGAGCATGAAACTGTTTAGCTTGTGAAGCTTAAAATAAAAGGTGTATGTGAAAACAAGAACACGTTCCTTTTTCTAGCAGTCCAGCATCAAGTCCCATCCCCGCCCTCTCCTATGGCTTCTCCCCCTGAAATTTAGAGCACCTTCCTATTAACGCATTTTTAGGTGAGTGATGGGGCCCTTTTTGTCTTCTGCTGCTCTCATTAAATTATTTCTGTTTATTAATCTGTTTGTAGTTAATGTTGCATGTCTGAATATGAAGTCTCAGCCGTAGGTATACAGATCTCCTTGCAAATTATGTTCCAGTCTAATTATACAATGTGTACCCCAGTTCCCATGCAGGCTTCTCCTTGGACAGACCCCTTGAATGTTCTTGGGCTCGGGTGGTTTTGGAGGGGGTGGGTTTATTGACCAATGTCACTGTGCTTTATCCATAGTCCCAAAATAAAAAACAGAAGGAATGTATGTGGCAGGTCAATACCCTGGAGGGAGCACGCATGACTCTGCGGTTCCTTTCCCACCCCCTTCCTTTTTGCCCCCAGATATCCCCTCCCTTCTCTTGTGTAACAGGATGGTTTTGCAGAGCTTCAGTCAGTAATGCCAAAAATGTTAAAGTGGAAGTGGCTACCCATTCCTCCCCAGGCCAATCAGTCATTTTCAGTTGCAGGTTTAAATCTGCTGCAGCAAAGCCAAGCCTCTGTGCTTGCATCAGGTCTTACAAAAGCAAGGCTGTTTGACTGACAGGCACGGAGAGGGGGTTCTGATAACATACTGAGCCGAGCCTGGAAGCGGAGTATCAAGAACAAGGCTGTGCCAGAGGTACTGTGCATTATGGATGAGGCACTCAGGTCCGTCGTTGATTGATTGAGGGACAGTTACGCTCTTTCACAATGCTGGGTAAGATCATCTGGACTGTCACTTAATATGAGCTTTCTTGTCAGTGGGAAGATGACTTTTCACATAGTGATCCATTGCAGATTGCAAATGACAGCCATGGTCTCCCTTCTGCTTTGTAAGGGATTAGTCGCTCATGCAGGTGAGTTAACCTAAAATAGTTTTATCGCTTGCCAGGTGGCATACGCTGGAATTAACACTTATTCTCAGAATCTCAGGCTGACTGTAACTGTTGGAAAAGCACCTGCATTTGATGGCATGATAAAGGATAAATGTCCTTTATCTTTAGCAGCCAAGGTGCCATCTAACTACTGCATAGGTATGGTATTAAATTAAGTAAGGAAGCTGGAAGGAATGCAAATTTTTTCTACTCTTTTCTTTCAGGACAGAGAAAGAAGCTGTTACAAACAGTTCTGAAGACTTTGAAGCACAGCCACAGCACTGAGGTCTCTGACTGACAAGCCTTCTTCTTTCTCCTTCTTACAGGGCTCCTCCTACAGATGTTCTGAACACGTCTGCATCCCAGCAATTTTTTGCTGCACCCAGGTACTGAATGTAAGGAACAAGCTGCATAAAAAGAAGCGTAGGATGTAGGAAAGGAGCACTGTGAGGAGTATACCAGAAGTCATGCTTATACAAAATGCAGGCAGTGGCGTGACTTCAAGTGAAAATTATTTGAGAAAGCGTAGTTGCAGAATGACCGAGTTTATTCTTAGAAAATGAGTACAGCTCTTCCTTATTCGACAATATGGATTATAATCATGTTAAATTGTATGTGTCAGGCTTGACTTCTTTAAGTGTCATCATTTCACTATATGACTGGGAGTTTATTTATTGCTTGAGCAGAGTTTCTTTTCCTTCTTACAGGTCTTGAAAAAAAGAGCTCAAGCACTTCTAGATCAGTCGCTTCATTGAAATACTGGAACTACTATGAAGTCTTCTTGGTTTGCACTCATCTTGGCGGTACTCAGTACTGAATTGCTAACAAGTCACTGTTCCACCATCAAGTCCCCGAGGTTCAGAGGACGTGTGCAACAAGAGCGAAAAAACATCAGACCAAATATCATCCTTGTACTCACAGATGATCAAGATGTGGAGCTAGGTGAGAAATAATTATTTGCTACTTCATTTCGTCACATGTCTTTCAGAAATTCCTGCCAAGCAGAAAGTACTTTAAATTCAGAGAAGGTGCTGGTCCAGGAACAATATCTGAATGTGAGACAAGTTTGAAAAATGAGTTAACATGTATTATTTAATAGCATTCATCACATTTAATTACAGACTTTAGGAAATACACGCTTATCAAAATCTGCCATGGAAGGCTTTAATCAGTACCATAAAAGGATTAAATAATACATGCAAGGACATACATGTAGAAAACTTACAGGAAAAGCCTTTTTGCACTTTGTGCCTTTCTGTAACATTTAAAAATTTGAGCTTTGTGAAGTTAACCTTTCCCTCACTGCTGTATAGGTGAGTATCTATATTCTCCACGTATTTGTCACATGCATGTATGTCATCTGACATGTTTATGCACACAGACAAACTGGTCTGGTTTCAGGACATAAGCTTAATATTTCTATGAATTATTAAGGTGTTTAAAATCCATCTGCTTTAAAACTATGATATATGTATAAAAATAGGATAGTTTTGCTTTCACAAGTAAACTAAATATCTGAGCACAACCTGGACGTACCAGCCAGAAGTGATTTTCACAGATTTTTCTTAGGGTGGAAAAAGTTAAAACACTTGGATGATGTTCCAGGAGGCCTTTGAATGTTTTCCATTAAGTAAGTTAGAAAGATATTAATGGTAGTTATGCATATAACTGATTTTTTTTGGTTTGTTGCCCAAACCGAAAAATCAAGGAGAGAAAGAGGATCATTTTAGGTTACCCCCAAGCAAATATTTTAGTTTTGGGAGTGGGAGGTAAGATCAAAAGGTGAAAAAATGGCAAATCAATTTGAAATGAAATCTTGCATTCTTAGTATTTTTTAATGAAAGACATGCTTTTTAATAAAAGCATAGTAAGTTTCTAAACAAAATGCCATATGACATTGAAAAATCAAAATGCATAATTCTGGAAAACTTATAACAAAATAGTTAATTTTTTTCTAAAATCACATCCTTTTACCCAGAACATTATTGACAGAAAGTGGTCTAGATCTAAAAGAAATTCTTTAGCTGATAGCATTTTAGTATTTGTCATGATGCAATAGTAATTTACACAGTCCTTCGGGGCTGTGAGAACATAATTAATAAACTATATTTCATGACTGAGAGGTAGTGCTTTTATGCAGCAGAACTCCAAGACCAGGCCTTTAGATCTGAGACCACCTTACCTTTTTTATTTTTCACTCTTTCAAATGTCTGCTCTGTTTAGCTGTACTGCATAATGAATGGCTGTTTCTGGCACTATTTTTGGCCTAAAATACAGCTATTGCAATAGGAATGCATTTCTTTTTGATAGAGTCATTCTGAAAATTTTGTTAAAAGGGTCAAGTCATGTCTTCCATTTTGTGGTCCGAAAAAGCCTACTTTCTCCAGGGTGCTGGGGAAGGTAGGTCAGCAGACACGTCTCTAAACAACATTACCAACTTGCTGTCTTCAGTCTTGCAAGAGGGTTTGCAAGTGGTGAAAGAGGAGGAAGGATGTGGCAAGCCACTTTGTTCATATTGTGGAGCTCCCTTCTTTGAAAGCCGCTCTGGATATTCGCAGAGTGCTCTGGCTCCTATTAGCAAGCAGTTGATCAATAGCCTGGATGTGTATGCATTCCCACTGCATTGAATGAAGACACAGGTTTTCCCTTTTTGTAGATCATTTCACAGGAAACAGGATTCAGCCCCAAGACTTACTGTACTGCATCATTCACACTTCTGCTAATAAATCATTCTGCTTATTTGAAAAGTAAAGCCATACTGTTTTCCATGTGTGAATTATCCCCTCGCCCTTCAGTGATTCCTGAGAAAAATCTTAAGTTTTCCAGAGGTCAGAGACAAATAACATTTTCTGCCACAAACAGAATAAAGCTTAGGCATTGGTATCCAAAAATCACTAGACTGAAAGTCTCTCAATATGGATTATTTGCTATAGTACTCCCTGCACAGACATTTCTAAAAGCTGTTCTAAATGAATGCTTGAACATAGAAGCATATAGGATACATTATAGACTTCAGTTAGGAAGGATTTGTCTCCAGAGCACTTATATGTGCATTGAACCAAAATATTCAGCTGCCTGAGTGCAAATGATATCCAAAGCAAAATTTGCAAAAGGCAGGGAGCTAGCATTTAGGTAGTGCTCAAAGTGTAGGAGTATGCACATCTTCCTATTGATCTGCACCATCCTTCTCAGTTTTGCATTCTGAATGCAAAGTTCATCAGAGTTGCTGTCTCATTCGACTTACCCGATAAAACCCACAAGTTGCTCCACAACTCCAGTCAGAGTTGAGAGGAATGTTGAGAGGAATGTGTCACAGAGGAAGGATATTACAGATCAACTGGTGGATGGCAACTTAAGCAGCATGAAGCAGGCTGGCCCATAGCTCTTGAAGAAACTCGGCAAATAGTTGGGCCCAGAAGCTGGAGAATGACTGGTTGAATTGTGCCTCTGTGCACTTTCTTTCCCCTGCTAAGATCCTGAGGGCCGAGAAATAACTGAGGCAAATGGGCGTCTCGCTCAAGGCAAAGCACCAACTCCCAGAACTGCTGCCCCCCAGGAGATAACTACTGCTGCTCTTCAGGGCAGTGGCCGCAGCTCCCACTGCAGTCAGGTCTGTACTCTGTTCAGACATGAGTACAGGTATTTACAACTTTTTGCTCCCTCTTTAGTCTCTTCCCCCACCTTCCAGATTCTCTTATCACTTGCACACATCAGTACCTCAAACCATGACCCCCCAATCACTCTTATAATCCTCACTGTAAAGAATAACTTGCATAATGTCAGAAAGGTGTCAAAACTAATTAATAGATTGGCAGGTATTTCTAACACAGAGGCCTTTGAGATGCCAGAGAAGTGCAAAAATGTTTAAAAAAAAAAAAAAAGAAAAAAAAAAAAAAAAGAGGGAAAAATCTATTTGGAAAATTACTTTTTTCTGTACCTTTGTTCACAACCTAATGCACCACCCAGTGAAATCCATATAAACTATCCACTGAGCACAGCACTGGGTGAAGAGATCACAGCATCATCTGGATACATCACATCAGGCATAATTTGCCTGGTTTGCTTTCCATCTTCACTAGAACTAAAGTGCTAAAAAACATAAGCTGAAAAAATGGGGATATGTGCTGAGATCCGAAAAAGTCTGTCACCTTCCTGGGGCCTTGCATACAACGGATTTAAAGACAAGGTGGTTCTAGCCATGCCTTTGTAGAGATGCCCACCTGTGGTACACCTGGTTGAAAATCCACAGCAACTTTAAAACTTGTTATGAAACCTTGATTAGCAAACATATTTCTTGATACATGAGAAGAGACTAAGAGGTGACACTGAATTTCTTGCCTGACAAAACTTGCTAACTTTTGTGTCCAAAGTGGCTGTTTCCAGTTATCTGCTTCCCCTCAGGTTCTCCCCAATCACTCACATAGAGCATGGGTGTCCTGCTGTCAGGCAGCGCCTGAGTACGTCTGCCCTGAAAACTGTGGGCCAGATGGTAAAGAGCACAAGCTGTGAGGAGAGCTAGAGACAGCAAAGGATTATAACTTATATCAGCAAGTTTTATCTCCTACTTATGTTTTGTTTTCCAAATTAGGAAGTCTCACCTGCTTTGCAGTGCCTGTTTCAGAATTTCCAGGGGGGCTAAATCTATTATCAGTGTCAGTAAGTGCATACCTGGAGGAAAAACTTACTCATAAACAGCAGGTTTGCAAGAGCAGAGGGCTGACCAAGCAGAGGAATGAGGAAGTGCCCTAACAGCTACTCATTTATTATGCATAGAGACATGAAAGTGCATCTCAGCTCTGCTGCTGTTACTGCACATCAGTGGACCTGAACAGAGTACTTTCCATCTGAGGACCTACAAGCACTTCACAGCTTAACTCTCAGTTATAAACTGTGACATTTCAAAAATGAGAGAGCTATAACAAAAGCAAAATAAAATAAAACAAAAACTAAAAAGAAAAAGAAAAAGCCAGCTTGGGTCCAAGACATGCAGAGTGAGGATGATCTCTCATTTGACTTTTACTCAACAACTCAGTGAAATGATCTCACTCATACAAATGGAGACTTTTTGTGTTCAAGGAGCTCTCAGTTACTCTCTTACTTCTTTATATCTCTAAATACATGGGGTTTGTAGTATTGAGTTCAGGAATGCAGATGCTCTGCATTTAGAAAAGAAGGGCTGTGAAAGAGTCAAAAATGATGGTGACTTATATGCAGGGTATTAAATGTGTCCTTAAAAACACAGATGTTGGCACTGCACCAGGAAATGCTGAACAGCTAACTGCCTCTTCTTTTTTTTAACCAAATAATTTTGATGAAAAATATTTTGTATTCAGCACGGACTCTTAGCCCAAAAGCGAAACAGAGCATGCTTAACTTCAACTAGTAAGATAATTTGTAAGATTTTACTGCTTATACCTAAAGTTGAGCCTCCTTTGTAGTTTTGTGCTTTTACAGCCACTTCTTCCATTGTTTTAAAACTTTTTTTTTAAGTTTGATTTTCAAGTGACCCAAACAAAACCACCAAGAAAAACTCATAGCAGTAGATTCAGTGAATTTAAATTTAAACCTGCAACTCTCAAGTGTGCAAAATTAATTGTAAAACCAAAGAAGAAACATAAACTAGAATTCCAGAAACTTCTCTTCACCACCAAAATTGTGCAAGTATTACAATTCACAAACTTCTTTCCTGGACCCATACTGATGTATCCACAGTTCAGCCTCAATTTTCAGTCTCTGCTCTGCTGGATAACAGAAAGAGCAAAGTTGGACAGCTGTCAGCAAGTACTGACAGATCCTATCAGGAGCTGCTCAGTCTTTCTACAATCAGAAAAATTTTTACTGAATTCTCTCTCCTCCCCCCATCTCTTACTCCCTCCTTTACTTCCTCTCTCTCTCTCTCTTCCTCTCTGCCTGATTATATGATAAAATTAATATAATTGTAACAGGTTCATTGGTAATCTTAGTATTTTACATATTTTACTGGCACATTGACTAATGACGTAGTCTGTGTAACATACTGTTTTCCTACAGCCACGTTTGAAGAAGTATTGACCTATAAATTTGATAACAGCTCTAAGACTTTAACATTGTATTTCTAGGTTAGCCTGTGCTTTAACTTTGTTTAGAAGCCTGAGAAGAAAGAACTTAATATTTCTGGAATCCTGAAAAATATTTTTGGTTATCTAATAAAGACCTTATCTTTCCTCCTAAAATAACCTACACTACGTAGTAATACAGACTGATGTCCGAAAGCAAGCTAATCACTGATACTTAACTTATAATAGCATAGTAGCAGCCAATATGTTCTAATTGGATTTTGCAGCACGATGATGATCCATACCTCTTACTGCAGGGTCCTTGCAAGTGATGAACAAGACCAGACGGATTATGGAGAATGGAGGGGCTTCTTTTATCAATGCATTTGTAACGACTCCAATGTGTTGCCCATCGCGTTCCTCCATGCTGACTGGAAAGTATGTGCACAACCACAACATATATACCAACAATGAAAACTGCTCTTCTCCCTCATGGCAGGCTACTCACGAGCCACGTACCTTTGCCGTGTATCTCAATAACACTGGGTACAGAACAGGTAAGAGACAAATCAACAGCAGTTCTTTGTTTAAAGTGAAGATGACAGATATTCAGAAATGAGTTTCATGTCACTGCCTAAAATGAAGCAACTATTGTTATGGAAACGGAGGGTAGTAGTGCCTTCTGGTCCAAATCCCCAGCTAACAGCCATGTAAAAAAAACTTGCTTGTAATGGAGCAGCATATTTTCACGTTTGGATGTCCCAGGTGGGAAATAAGCTGTTGGGCAGTTACACCTAGTGCAAAAAGGTGCATTTTAGTGGCATTGTGGGTCTGAACTGGCAGTTCCGGCCGTGATTATGGTCAGCGTTATGGCCTGCTTGTGGACAGCTGCTAACAGTTATGGCAGAAGATGTCAGGGCCAGGCTGAGCACTGGTGCCAAAGACCTCACAGGAGTGAAGTGCCTGTCAATGGGAGTGAAACAAGGTGAATGGTATAATTTAAACTTCACCATGGCGCGATATTTCATTTGCATTTTCTGAAAAGGAAAAGAAACATGTCTTTAAGAAGGATTGTTCTGATGTGCACCAATAAGATTTGGTAGTTTTCTTGTAAATTCCTGGTGGTTTTCCGTAGTAAGGAGATCCCTTTCCTGTCTACAAAGAACTCTTCTTATTCCTCTCATCTGTGCTTCAGCTTGATGTAAAACCTGATTCATTTCTACATCACCTATCCCCTAATATTCAATCTGTAGACACGTTAGGCTCCAGCCTGACTTCCTGTTCACAAGGTACAGGAGTTGTACAAGGTCATCAGGGTGCAATTTGTCCAGAAACATCGTTCGACTACAAAGACTCCCCTTTACAGGACCAATGAGGCACAGATCTCAGTGCCAACTGCGTTCCTTACAATGTAATTGGCAGCAAAGAAATTTGTCTCTATCAGCGGCTTAGGCACAAGAATGAATCATTTTCAAAACATACAGCAGGCGAATGTCTCCGTGCTGTCTGCTTGTCCTAATTCTCTTAATGCTGCTATATCCAATGCCTCAAATTTATCTGCCTGTTTGCCATCTTTTCTTTGCCACACAGACATCTTGCTCTTTTTTCTTCTGTCTCTCCGCATCTGTAGCTCTGGAGAGCTTCTGCATCCTGTGTAAAAAGCAAAAATGGATAAATATTTAACTTCTTTGGATCTGGTGCTGGCCCTGACACATATGCTGAACAGCACTTCAGTCTCTGTTAAGCTGATTTCAGTGAAGTTGCCATCTGAACAGAGTGCTGCTAAACCTGAGTAAGGGTCAGCATCAAGGCTTTGGAAGAGAAAAAGAGGGGAGAGAGAATTGGCCATCACTGCTAGAAAAGGTGCTGAATTTGCCCTAAAATATAAGCTTCGTCTCATGCTTATGTCTCAGAAATCCTTTCTTCCTAGTCAATGGCTGCTTCATGTGGGACTTGGCTTTCCTGTTCTTAAAAAATTTAGTATCTTATTGATTTGTAATCTAATGCTTGCACAACTAAATGCTCCCTCTGTAAACGAGACAGTTCTGTCACTAGCCCTCTCTCTTCTTCTGGGAGTAAGCACTCTGTGTTGGATATATCTTCTGCACTGCCCTGTATTATGAAGGCATGTGGAGATGTCTACTAAATGCAGACTTGGCCCTATTAAATGGAAAGGAAAAAGGGGTTAAAAGAAAAGGAAAAGGAAAAAAAAATCTCTTTCCAAAGGTAGGCAGAGATTAAACTATCAGGGTAGTTTAGTTTTAACAAATGGCAGGAAGGAGAAAGAGGAAATGGAAACAAATGAAAATACTTGTATGAAAGTCCAATTCCAATCCAGGTACATTGTTTGACCCTATAATAATATGACCCTAAAGAATTTATCCATTTACTCCTTGTAAGATGAGCCTACCTTCTAATTACCCCACAATTATTTTTTGAACTGGCAGCTTAATTAACAACAGAGCTTATAATACGTTTTTCAAGGACAGTGTTTCCTCATTAAAAAGTCATCAAAAATCCACTAACCAGCTAATAATCTACATTTCACAGCTAGACAGTTTAGTGAAATTGCAATCACACAAGAATATCTGGGATTCAAGAACAATTGTGAGTGAAAAAAGAGGGAACTGATGAGAGAGAGTGGCTACATGCCACATAGACTGTTTGTGACTCTGTGCCGATATTGCAGATGAGTATTTACCCTGTGCATTTGTAAGTGTTTTGAGAGGAATCAGGGGAATGGGAATCTGAGGCAGAGAAAGAGAAGTGAGTGACCCAAGACCACTCGCAATTTGGTGGCAGTTCTGATAAGGGACTGGTCCAGAGAGCCCCAGTCCAATTGAGACAATGTGCAATACCTCCAGCCTGGTTCTCTCTTTGAAATGATGAGGATTTAACACTCATTTTTTGCATAGGATCAAATTGTTATATAAGCTGGTAGAAATCAGGGGGTGGGGGAGTGTTTGTGTAATGTCCTTACTTCTATTCACTCGAAATAGTTTCCAACATCTATAAAGCATCCACTGTCTAAACCTGCCACAGCCTTAACTAAACCCTCTGTACTGCAATTGATCACATGTGGGCAGACTGCTTATGAGGGGAG